>NW_026735682.1:0-107439 GCF_949786415.1 Peromyscus eremicus
TTGTTTCCCAGTCCTAAATGGAGTTGAATCACATGCAGTTTCTGGTCCTACGAGCAAGAGTTGTTTTCCTTTAAGATAGACACTATTTTGCTCCCATTTTCATACACATGGCAAATAGCACTGGCGTCTGTTCCCAGCAAGTACAATTTATTGGAATGAAGAGGATCCACTGTTCTTCTCAGTTTACTAAGCAGAATTGAACTAGATATGGCCGTGTGTGTATTAAGCACAGTTCTTTTGTTCTGACAAGCTAACTGTTCTGGTGCTATATGAAACACAATAGAGTAGAAGAGTGGTCTTTTCTCAAAAGCAGAGTGTGTTTCTTGTAAGACGAGCTAGCATGTGTTTCCCAGTTCTAAATGGAGTTGAATCACATGCAGGTTCTGTTCCTACGAGCAAGAGTTGTTTTCTGGTAAGAAGAGTCACTGTTGCACTGCCATTGCCATACACAGGACAAATAGCACTGGCGTCTGTTCCCAGCAAGTACAGTGTATTGGACTGAAGAGGATCTACTGTTCTTGTCAGGTTCCTAATCAGAATTGAACTAGATATGGCCGTGTGTGTATGAAGCAAATTTCTTTTGTTCTGAAAAGCTCACTGTTCTGGCCCTATAGTAAACACAGTAGAGAAGAATAGTTCTCTTTTCTCAAAAGCAGAGTGTGTTTCTTGCAAGGCGAGCTTGCGTTTGTTTCCCAGTTTTAAATGGAGTTGAATCATATGCATTTTCTGGTCCTCAAGCAAGAGTTTTTTTGTGGTAAGAGGAGTCACTATTGCGCTCCCATTGTCATACACAGTGCAAACAGCAATGGCGTCTGTTCCCAGCAAGTACAGTCTATTGGACTGAATAGGAGCTACTGTTCTTGTCAGTCTCCTAAGCAGAATTGAACTGGATATGGCGATGTGTGTAGGAAGCATAGTTCTTTTGTTCTGAGCAAGCTCGCTGTACTGGCCCTATAGGAAACACAGTAGAGTAGAAGAGTGCTCTTTTCTCAAAAGCAGAGTGTGTTTCTTGTAAGGCGAGCTAGCGTTTGTTTCCCAGTCCTAAATGGAGTTGAATCCCATGCAGTTTCTGGTCCTACAAGCAAGAGTTGTTTTCTGGTAAGAGAGACACTATTGTGCTCCCATTGTCATACACAGGGCAAATAGCACTGGCGTCTGTTTCCAGCATGTAGAGTGTATTGGCCTGAAGAGGAGCTTCTGTTCTTGTCAGTCTGCTAAGCAGAATTGAACTGGATATGGCTATGTGTGTAGGGAGCACAGTTCTTTTGTTCTGTGCAAGCTCGCTGTACTGGCCCTATAGGAAACACAATAGAGTAGAAGAGTGCTCTATTCTCAAAAGCGGAGTGTGTTTCTTGTAAGGCGAGCTAGCGTTTGTTTCCCAGTCCTAAATGGAGTTGAATCACATGCAGTTTTTGGTCCTACGAGCAAGAGTTGTTTTCTGGTAAGGAAAGTCACTATTGTGCTCCCATTGCCATACAGAGTGGAAATAGCACTCGCGTCTGTTCCCAGGAAGTACAGTGTATTGGACTGAAGAGGAGTTAATGTTCTTGTCAGTTTCCTAAACAGAATTGAACTAGATATGGCCCGTGTGTGTAGGAAGCACAGTTCTTTTGTTCTGAGTAAGCTCACGGTTCGGACCCCATAGGAAACACGGTAGAGTAGAAGTGTGCCCTTTTCTCAAAAGCAGAGCGTGTTTCTTGTAAGGCGAGCTAGCGTTTGTTTCCCAGTCCTAAGTGGAGTTGAATCACATGCAGTTTCTGGTCCTAAGAGCAAGAGTTGTTTTCTGGTAAGAAGAGACACTATTGTGCTTCCATTGCTGTACATAGTGCAATTAGAACTCGCGTCTGGTCCCAGCAAGTACAGTGTATTGTACTGAAGAAGATCTACTGTTCTTGTCAGTTTCCTAAGCAGAGTTGAACTAGATATAGCCCGTGTGTGTAGGAAGCACAGTAATTTTTTTCTGAGCAAGCTCACTATTCTGGCCCTATAGGAAACACAGTAGAGTAGAAGAGTGCTCTTTTCTCAAATGCAGAGTGTTTTTCTTGTAAGGCGAGCTAGCGTTTATTTCCCAGTCCTAAATGGAGTTGAATCACATGCAGTTTTTGGTCCTACAAGCAAGAGTTGTTTTCTGGTAAGAAGAGTCACTATTGCGCTCCCATTGCCATACACAGTGCAAATAGCACAGGCGTCTGTTCTCAGCAAGTACAGTGTATTGGACTGAAGAGGAGCTACTGTTCTCGTCAGTTTCCTAAGCAAAGTTGAACTGGATATGGCCCGTGTGTGTAGGAAGCACAGTTCTTTTGTTCTGAGCAAGCTCCCTGTTCTGGCAATATAAGAAACACAGTAGAGTATAAGAGTGCTCTTTTCTCAAAAGCAGAGTGTGTTTCCTGTAAGGCAAGCTAGCGTTTGTTTTCCAGTCCTAAATGGAGTTGAATTCCATGCAGTTTCTGGTCCTACAAGCAAGAGTTGTTTTCTGGTAAGAATTAAACTATTGTGCTCCCATTGTCATACACAGGGCAAATAGCACTGGCGTCTGTTCCCAGCATGTACAGTGTACTGGACTGAAGGGGATCTACTGTTCTTGTGAGTATCCTAAGCAGAGTTGAACTAGATATGGCCCGTGTGTAGGAAGCACAGTTCTTTTGTTCTGAGCAAGCTCACTTTTCTGGTCCTGTAGGAAACACAGTAGAGTAGAAGAGTGCTCTTTTCTCAAAAGCACAGTGTGTTTCTTGCAAGGCGAGCTAGCGTTTGTTTCCCAGTCCTAAATGGAGTTGAATCCCATGCAGTTTCTGGTCCTACGAGCAAGAGTTGTTTTCTGGTAAGAGAGACAATATTGTGCTCCCATTGTCATACACAGGGCAAATAGCACTGGCATCTGTTTCCAGCATGTAGAGTGTATTGGACAGAAGAGGATCTACTGTTCTTGTCAGTCTCCTAAGCAGAATTGAACTGGATATGGCGATGTGTGTAGGAAGCACAGTTCTTTTGTTCTGAGAAAGCTCGCTGTACTGGCCCTATAGGAAACACAGTAGAGTAGAAGAGCGCTCTTTTCTCAAAAGCAGAGTGTTTTTCTTGTAAGGCGAGCTAGCGTTTATTTCCCAGTCCTAAATGGAGTTGAATCACATGCAGTTTTTGGTCCTACGAGCAAGAGTTTTTTTCTGGTAAGAAGAGTCAATATTGCGCTCCCATTGCCATACACAGTGCAAATAGCACACGCGTCTCTTCCCAGCAAGTACAGTGTATTGGACTGAAGAGGAGCTCCTGTTCTTGTCAGTTTCCTAAGCAGAATTGAACTAGATATGGCCGTGTGTGTAGGAAGCACAGTTCTTTTGTTCTGAGCAAGCTCCCTGTTCTGGCCATATAGGAAACACAGTAGAGTAGAAGAGTACTCTTTTTTCAGAAGCAGAGTGTTTTTCTTATAAGGCAAGCTAGTGTTTATTTCACAGTTCTAATGGAGTTGAATCACATGCAGTTTTCGGTCCTACGAGCAAGAGTTGTTTTCTGGGAAGGAAAATCACTATTGTGCTCCCATTGCCATACACAGTGCAAATAGCACTCGCGTCTGTTCCCTGCAAGTACAGTGTATTGGACTGTAGAGGAGCTTCTGTTCTTGTCAGTCTCCTAATCAGAATTGAACTGGATATGGCGATGTGTGTAGGAAGCACAGTTCTTTTGTTCTGAGCAAGCTCGCTGTACTGGCCCTATAGGAAACACAGTAGAGTAGAAGAGTGCTCTTTTCTCAAAACAGAGTGTGTTTCTTGTAAGGCGAGCTAGCGTTTGTTTCCCAGTCCTAAATGGTGTTGAATCCCATGCAGTTTCTGGTCCTACGAGCAATAGTTGTTTTCTGGTAAGAGAGACACTATTGTGCTCCCATTGTCATACACAGGGCAAATAGCACTGGCATCTGTTTCCTGCATGTAGAGTGTATTGGACTGAAGAGGAGCTACTGTTCTTGTCAGTCTCCTAAGCAGAATTGAACTGGATATGGCAATGTGTGTAGGAAGCACAGTTCTTTTGTTCTGAGCAAGCTCGATGTACTGGCCCTATAGGAAACACAGTAGAGTAGAAGAGTGCTCTTTTCTCAAAAGCAGAGTGTGTTTCTTGTAAGGCGAGATAGCAATTTTTCCCATTCCTAAATGGAGTTGAATCACATGCAGTTTCTGGTCCTACGAGCAAGAGTTGTTTTCTGGTAAGAAGAGTCACTACTCTGCTCCCATTGTCATACACAGGGCAAACAGCACTGGCGTCTGTTCCCAGCATGTACAGTGTACTGGACTGAAGAGGATCTACTGTTCTTGTGAGTATCCTAAGCAGAGTTGAACTAGATATGGCCCGTGTGTAGGAAGCACAGTTCTTTTGTTCTGAGCACGCTCAATTTTCTGGTCCTGTAGGAAACACAGTAGAGTAGAAGAGGGCTCTTTTCTCAAAAGCAGAGTGTGTTTCTTGTAAGGCAAGCTAGCGTTTGTTTCCCAGTCCTAAATGGATTTGAAACCCATGCAGTTTCTGGTCATAGGAGCAAGAGTTGTTTTCTGGTACAAAAGTCACTATTGCACTCCCATTGTCATACACAGTGCAAATAGCACTGGCAACTGTTCCCATCATGTACAGTGTATAGGACTGAAGAGGATCTACTGTTCTTGTCAGTTTTGTAAGCAGAGTTGAACTAGATATGGCTCGTGTGTGTAGAAAGCACAGTTCTTTTGTTCTGAGCAAGCTCACTGTTCGGACACCATTGGAAACACAGTAGAGTAGAAGAGTACTCTTTTCTCAAAATCAGAGTGTGTTTCTTGCAAGGCGAGTGAGCGTGTTTCCCAGTCTTAAATGGATTTGAATCACATGCAGTTTCTGGTCCTACGAGCAAGAGTTGTTTTCTGGTAAGAAGAGTCACTATTGCGCTCCCATTGCCATATACAGTGCAAATAGCACTCGCGCCTGTTCCAAGCAAGTACAGTGTATTGGACTGAAGAGGAGATACTGTTCTTGTCAGTTTCCTAAGCAGAATTTAACTAGATATGGCCATGTGTGTAGGAAGTACAGTTCTTTTGTTCTCAGCAAGCTCACTGTTCGACTCCATAGTAAACACTGTAGAGTACAAGAGTGCTCTTTTCTCAAAAGCAGAGTGTGTTTCTTGTAAGGCGAGCTAGCGTTTGTTTCCCAGTCCTATGTGGAGTTGAATCCCATGTAGTTTCTGGTCCTAGGAGCAAGAGTTTTTTTCTGGTATGAAGAGTCAGTATTGCGCTCCCATTTTCATACACAGGGCAAATAGCACTCATGTCTGTTCCCAGCATGTACAGTGTATTGGACTGAAGAGGATCTACTGTTCTTGTCAGTTTCCCAAGCAGAGTTGAACTAGATATGGCCGGTGTGTGTAGGAAGCACAGTTCTTTTGTTCTGAGCAAGCTCAATCTTCTGGCCCTAAAGGAAACACAGTAGAGTAGAAGAGTGCTCTTTTCTCAAAAGCAGAGTGTGTTTCTAGTAAGGCGAGCTAGCGTTTGTTTCCCAGTCCTAAATGGAGTTGAATCACATGCACTTTCTGGTCCTACGATCAAGAGTTGTTTTCTGGTACAAAGAGTCAATATTGCGTTCCCTTTGCCATACACAGTACAAATAGCACTGGCGTCTCTTCCCAGCAAGTACAGTATATTGGACTGAAGAGGAGCTACTGTTCTCGACAGTTTCCTAAGCAGAGCTGAACTAGATATGGCCTGTGTGTCTAGGAAGCACAGTTCTTTTGTTCTGAGCAAGCTCACTGTTCGGAATCCATAGGAAACACAGTAAAGTAGAAGAGTGCTCTTTTCTCAAAAGCAGAGTGTGTTTCTTGTAATGCAAGCTAGCATTTGTTTCCCAGTCCTAAATGGAGTTGAATCACATGCAGTTACTATTCCTACGAGCAAGAGTTGTTTTCTGGTAAGAAGAGTCACTATTGTGCTCCCATTGCCGTACACAGTGCAAATAGCACTGGCGTATGTTCCCAGCAAGTACAGTGTATTGGACTGAACAGGAGCTACTGTTCTTGTCAGTTTCCTAAGCAGAGTTGAACTAGATATGGCCGTGTGTGTAGGAAGCACAGTTCTTTTCTTCTGAGCATGCTCACTGTTCGGACATCATAGGAAACACAATAGAGTAGAAGTGTGCCCTATTCTCAAAAGCAGAGCGTGTTTCTTGTAAGGTGAGCTAGCGTTTGTTTCCTAGTCCTAAGTGGAGTTGAATCACATGCAGTTTCTGGTCCTAAGAGCATGAGTTGTTTTCT
Organism: Peromyscus eremicus; assembly: GCF_949786415.1. Classification (NCBI taxonomy): domain Eukaryota; kingdom Metazoa; phylum Chordata; class Mammalia; order Rodentia; family Cricetidae; genus Peromyscus; species Peromyscus eremicus. The sequence continues at coordinate 6,251 of NW_026735682.1, forward strand.
GGTAAGAAGAGTGACTATTGTGCTCCCATTTCCATACACAGTGCAAATAGCACTGGCGTCTGTTCCCAGCAAATACAGTGTATTGGACTGAAGAGGAGCTACTGTTCTTGTCAGTTTCCTAAGCAGAGTTGACCTAGATATGGCCTGTGTGTGTAGGAAGCACAGTTCTTTTGTTCTGAGCAAGCTCACTGTTCTGGCCCTATACGAAACACAGTAGAGAAGAAGAGTGCTCTTTTCTCAAAAGCAGAGTGTGTTTCTTGTAAGGCGAGATAGCAATTTCTCTAAGTCCTAAATGGAGTTGAATCATATGCAGTTTCTGGTCCTACGAGCAAGAGTTGTTTTCTGGTAAGAAGAGTCACTACTCTGCTCCCATTGTCATACACAGGGCAAATAGCACTGGCGTCTGTTCCCAGTATGTACAGAGTAGTGGACTGAAGAGGATCTACTGTTCTTGTGAGTATCCTAAGCAGAGTTGAACTAGATATGGCCCGTGTGTAGGAAGCATAGTTCTTTTGTTCTGAGCAAGCTCACTTTTCTGGTCCTGTAGGAAACACAGTAGAGTAGAAGTGTGCTCTTTTCTCAAAAGCAGAGTGTGTTTCTTGTAAGGCGAGCTAGTGTTTGTATCAAGGTCCTAAATGGAGTTGAATCCCATGCAATGTCTGTTCCTACGAGCAAGAGTTATTTTCTGGTAATGAAAGTCACTATTGTGCTCCCATTTCCATACACAGTGCAAATAGCACTCGCGTCTGTTCCCAGAAAGTACAGTGTATTGGACTGAAGAGGAGCTACTGTTCTCGTCAGTTTCCAAACCAGAGTTGAACTAGATATGGCCCGTGTGTGTAGGAAGCACAGTACTTTTGTTCTGAGCAAGCTCACTGTTCTGGCCCTATAGGAAACACAGTAGAGTAGAAGAGTGCTCTTTTCTCAAAAGCAGAGTGTTTTTCTTGTAAGGCGAGCTAGCGTTTATTTCCCAGTCCTAAATGGAGTTGAATCACATGCAGTTTTTGGTCCTACGAGCAAGAGTTGTTTTCTGGTAAGAAGAGTCACTATTTTGCTCCCATTGTCATACACAGTGCAAATAGCACTGGCGATAGTTCCCATCATGTACAGTGTATAGGACTGAAGAGGATCTACTGTTCTTGTCAGTTTTCTAAGCAGAGTTGAACTAGATATGGCTCGTGTGTGTAGGAAACACAGTTCTTTTGTTCTCAGCAAGTTCACTGTTCGGACACCATAGGAAACACAGTAGAGTAGAAGAGTACTCTTTTCTCAAAAGCAGAGTGTGTTTCTTGCAAGGAGAGCTAGCTTGTTTCCCAGTCCTAAATGTGGTTGAATCACATGCAGTTTCTGGTCCTACGAGCAAGTGTTGTTTTCTGGTAAGAAGAGTCACTATTGCGCTCCCATTGCCATATACAGTGCATATAGCACTCGTGCCTGTTCAAAGCAAGTACAGTGTATTGGACTGAAGAGGAGATACTGTTCTTGTAAGTTTCCTAAGCAGAATTGAACTAGAAATGGCCATGTGTGTAGGAAGTACAGTTCTTTTGTTCTGAGCAAGCTCACTGTTCGACTCCATAGTAAACACAGTAGAGTATAAGAGTGCTCTTTTCTCAAAAGCAGAGTGTGTTTCTTGTAAGGCGAGCTAGCGTTTGTTTCCCAGTCCTAACTGGAGTTGAATCCCATGCAGTTTCTCGTCCTAGGAGCAAGAGTTTTCTTCTGGTATGAAGAGTCAGTATTGTGCTCCCATTTTCTTACACAGGGCAAATAGCACTGGCGTCTGTTCCCAGCATGTACAGTGTATTGTACTGAAGAGGATCTACTGTTCTTGTCAGTTCCCAAGCAGAGTTGAACTAGATATGGCCCGTGTGTGTAGGAAGCACAGTTCTGTTGTTCTGAGCAAGCACACTGTACTGGCCCTATTGGAAACACAGTAGAGTAGAAGAGCGATCTTTTCTCAAAAGCATAGTGTGGTTCTTGTAAGGCGAGCTAGCGTTTGTTTCCCAGTCCTAAATGGAGTTGAATCACATGCAGTTTCTGTTCCTACGACAGAGTTGTTTTCTGGTAAGAAGAGTCACTATTGCACTCCCATTGCCATACACAGTGCAAATAGCACACACGTCTGCTCCCAGCAAGTACAGTGTATTGGACTGAAGAGGAGCTACTGTTCTTGTCAGTTTCCTAAGCAGAATTGAACTAGATATGGCCGTGTGTGTAGGAAGCACAGTTCTTTTGTTCTGAGCAAGCTCACTGTTCTTGTTATATAGGAAACAGAGTAGAGTAGAAGAGTACTCTTTTCTCAGAAGCAGAGTGTGTTTCTTTTAAGGCAAGCTAGTGTTTCTTTCCCAGTCAGAAATAAAGTTGAATCACATGCAGTTACTATTCCTACGAGCAAGAGTTGTTTTCTGGTAAGAAGAGTCACTATTGTGCTCCCATTGCCGTACACAGTGCAAATAGCACTGGCGTCTGTTCCCAGGAAGTACAGTGTATTGGACTGAACAGGAGCTACTGTTCTTGTCAGTTTCCTAAGCAGAGTTGAACTAGATATGGCCGTGTGTGTAGGAAGCACAGTTCTTTTCTTCTGAGCATGCTCACTGTTCGGACATCATAGGAAACACAATAGAGTAGAAGTGTGCCCTATTCTCAAAAGCAGAGCGTGTTTCTTGTAAGGTGAGCTAGCGTTTGTTTCCTAGTCCTAAGTGGAGTTGAATCACATGCAGTTTCTGGTCCTAAGAGCATGAGTTGTTTTCTGGTAAGAAGAGTGACTATTGTGCTCCCATTTCCATACACAGTGCAAATAGCACTGGCGTCTGTTCCCAGCAAATACAGTGTATTGGACTGAAGAGGAGCTACTGTTCTTGTCAGTTTCCTAAGCAGAGTTGACCTAGATATGGCCTGTGTGTGTAGGAAGCACAGTTCTTTTGTTCTGAGCAAGCTCACTGTTCTGGCCCTATACGAAACACAGTAGAGAAGAAGAGTGCTCTTTTCTCAAAAGCAGAGTGTGTTTCTTGTAAGGCGAGATAGCAATTTCTCTAAGTCCTAAATGGAGTTGAATCATATGCAGTTTCTGGTCCTACGAGCAAGAGTTGTTTTCTGGTAAGAAGAGTCACTACTCTGCTCCCATTGTCATACACAGGGCAAATAGCACTGGCGTCTGTTCCCAGTATGTACAGAGTAGTGGACTGAAGAGGATCTACTGTTCTTGTGAGTATCCTAAGCAGAGTTGAACTAGATATGGCCCGTGTGTAGGAAGCATAGTTCTTTTGTTCTGAGCAAGCTCACTTTTCTGGTCCTGTAGGAAACACAGTAGAGTAGAAGTGTGCTCTTTTCTCAAAAGCAGAGTGTGTTTCTTGTAAGGCGAGCTAGTGTTTGTATCAAGGTCCTAAATGGAGTTGAATCCCATGCAATGTCTGTTCCTACGAGCAAGAGTTATTTTCTGGTAATGAAAGTCACTATTGTGCTCCCATTTCCATACACAGTGCAAATAGCACTCGCGTCTGTTCCCAGAAAGTACAGTGTATTGGACTGAAGAGGAGCTACTGTTCTCGTCAGTTTCCAAACCAGAGTTGAACTAGATATGGCCCGTGTGTGTAGGAAGCACAGTACTTTTGTTCTGAGCAAGCTCACTGTTCTGGCCCTATAGGAAACACAGTAGAGTAGAAGAGTGCTCTTTTCTCAAAAGCAGAGTGTTTTTCTTGTAAGGCGAGCTAGCGTTTATTTCCCAGTCCTAAATGGAGTTGAATCATATGCAGTTTTTGGTCCTACGAGCAAGAGTTGTTTTCTGGTAAGAAGAGTCACTATTTTGCTCCCATTGTCATACACAGTGCAAATAGCACTGGCGTCTGTTCCCATCATGTACAGTGTATAGGACTGAAGAGGATCTACTGTTCTTGTCAGTTTTCTAAGCAGAGTTGAACTAGATATGGCTCGTGTGTGTAGGAAACACAGTTCTTTTGTTCTCAGCAAGTTCACTGTTCGGACACCATAGGAAACACAGTAGAGTAGAAGAGTACTCTTTTCTCAAAAGCAGAGTGTGTTTCTTGCAAGGAGAGCTAGCTTGTTTCCCAGTCCTAAAGGGAGTTGAATCACATGCAGTTTCTGGTCCTACGAGCAAGTGTTGTTTTCTGGTAAGAAGAGTCACTATTGCGCTCCCATTGCCATATACAGTGCATATAGCACTCGTGCCTGTTCAAAGCAAGTACAGTGTATTGGACTGAAGAGGAGATACTGTTCTTGTCAGTTTCCTAAGCAGAATTGAACTAGAAATGGCCATGTGTGTAGGAAGTACAGTTCTTTTGTTCTGAGCAAGCTCACTGTTCGACTCCATAGTAAACACAGTAGAGTACAAGAGTGCTCTTTTCTCAAAAGCAGAGTGTGTTTCTTGTAAGGCGAGCTAGCGTTTGTTTCCCAGTCCTAACTGGAGTTGAATCCCATGCAGTTTCTCGTCCTAGGAGCAAGAGTTTTCTTCTGGTATGAAGAGTCAGTATTGCGCTCCCATTTTCTTACACAGGGCAAATAGCACTGGCGTCTGTTCCCAGCATGTACAGTGTATTGTACTGAAGAGGATCTACTGTTCTTGTCAGTTTCCCAAGCAGAGTTGAACTAGATATGGCTGGTGTGTGTAGGAAGCACAGTTCTTTTGTTCTGAGCTAGCTCACTGTTCTGGCCCTACAGGAAACACAGTAGAGTAGAAGAGTGCTCTTTTCTCAAAAGCAGAGTGTGTTTCTTGTAAGGCGAGCTAGCGTTTGTTTCCCAGTCCTAAATGGAGTTGAGTCACATGCAGTTTCTGGTCCTACAAGCAAGAGTTGTTTTCTGGTAAGAAGAGTCACTATTGTGCTCCCATTGTCATACACATGGCAAATAGCACTGGCGTCTGTTCTCAACAAGTACAGTGTATTGGACTGAAGAGGAGATACTGTTCTTGTCAGGTTCCTAAGCAGAATTAAACTAGATATGGCCCGTGTGTTTAGGAAGCACAGATCTTTTGTTCTGAGCAAGCTCACTGTACTGGCCCTATAGGAAACACAGTAGAGTAGAAGAGTGCTCTATTCTCAAAAACAGAGTGTGTTTCTTGTAAGGAGAGCTGGCGTTTGTTTCCCAGTTCTAAATGGAGTTGAATCACATGCAGTTTTTGGTCCTATGAGCAAGAGTTGTTTTCTGGTAAGGAAAGTCACTATTGCGCTCCCATTTCCATACACAGTGCAAATAGCACTCGCGTCTGTTCCCAGCAAGTACAGTGTATTGGACTGAAGAGGAGCTACTGTTCTCATCAGTTTCCTAAGCAAAGTTGAACTAGATATGGCCCGTGTGTGTAGGAAGCACAGTTCTTTTGTTCTGAGCAAGCTCACTGTTCTGGCCCTATAGGAAACACAGTAGAGCAGAAGAGTGCTCTTTTCTCAAAAGCAGAGTGTGTTTCTTGTAAGGCGAGCTAGCGTTTGTTTCCCAGTCCTAAATGGAGTTGAATCACATGCAGTTTCTGGTCCTACGAGCAAGAGTTGTTTTCCTTTAAGATAGACACTATTTTGCTCCCATTTTCATACACATGGCAAATAGCACTGGCGTCTGTTCCCAGCAAGTACAATTTATTGGAATGAAGAGGATCCACTGTTCTTCTCAGTTTACTAAGCAGAATTGAACTAGATATGGCCGTGTGTGTATTAAGCACAGTTCTTTTGTTCTGACAAGCTAACTGTTCTGGTGCTATATGAAACACAATAGAGTAGAAGAGTGGTCTTTTCTCAAAAGCAGAGTGTGTTTCTTGTAAGACGAGCTAGCATGTGTTTCCCAGTTCTAAATGGAGTTGAATCACATGCAGGTTCTGTTCCTACGAGCAAGAGTTGTTTTCTGGTAAGAAGAGTCACTGTTGCACTGCCATTGCCATACACAGGACAAATAGCACTGGCGTCTGTTCCCAGCAAGTACAGTGTATTGGACTGAAGAGGATCTACTGTTCTTGTCAGGTTCCTAATCAGAATTGAACTAGATATGGCCGTGTGTGTATGAAGCAAATTTCTTTTGTTCTGAAAAGCTCACTGTTCTGGCCCTATAGTAAACACAGTAGAGAAGAATAGTTCTCTTTTCTCAAAAGCAGAGTGTGTTTCTTGCAAGGCGAGCTTGCGTTTGTTTCCCAGTTTTAAATGGAGTTGAATCATATGCATTTTCTGGTCCTCAAGCAAGAGTTTTTTTGTGGTAAGAGGAGTCACTATTGCGCTCCCATTGTCATACACAGTGCAAACAGCAATGGCGTCTGTTCCCAGCAAGTACAGTCTATTGGACTGAATAGGAGCTACTGTTCTTGTCAGTCTCCTAAGCAGAATTGAACTGGATATGGCGATGTGTGTAGGAAGCATAGTTCTTTTGTTCTGAGCAAGCTCGCTGTACTGGCCCTATAGGAAACACAGTAGAGTAGAAGAGTGCTCTTTTCTCAAAAGCAGAGTGTGTTTCTTGTAAGGCGAGCTAGCGTTTGTTTCCCAGTCCTAAATGGAGTTGAATCCCATGCAGTTTCTGGTCCTACAAGCAAGAGTTGTTTTCTGGTAAGAGAGACACTATTATGCTCCCATTGTCATACACAGGGCAAATAGCACTGGCGTCTGTTTCCAGCATGTAGAGTGTATTGGCCTGAAGAGGAGCTTCTGTTCTTGTCAGTCTGCTAAGCAGAATTGAACTGGATATGGCTATGTGTGTAGGGAGCACAGTTCTTTTGTTCTGTGCAAGCTCGCTGTACTGGCCCTATAGGAAACACAATAGAGTAGAAGAGTGCTCTATTCTCAAAAGCGGAGTGTGTTTCTTGTAAGGCGAGCTAGCGTTTGTTTCCCAGTCCTAAATGGAGTTGAATCACATGCAGTTTTTGGTCCTACGAGCAAGAGTTGTTTTCTGGTAAGGAAAGTCACTATTGTGCTCCCATTGCCATACAGAGTGGAAATAGCACTCGCGTCTGTTCCCAGGAAGTACAGTGTATTGGACTGAAGAGGAGTTAATGTTCTTGTCAGTTTCCTAAACAGAATTGAACTAGATATGGCCCGTGTGTGTAGGAAGCACAGTTCTTTTGTTCTGAGTAAGCTCACGGTTCGGACCCCATAGGAAACACGGTAGAGTAGAAGTGTGCCCTTTTCTCAAAAGCAGAGCGTGTTTCTTGTAAGGCGAGCTAGCGTTTGTTTCCCAGTCCTAAGTGGAGTTGAATCACATGCAGTTTCTGGTCCTAAGAGCAAGAGTTGTTTTCTGGTAAGAAGAGACACTATTGTGCTTCCATTGCTGTACATAGTGCAATTAGAACTCGCGTCTGGTCCCAGCAAGTACAGTGTATTGTACTGAAGAAGATCTACTGTTCTTGTCAGTTTCCTAAGCAGAGTTGAACTAGATATAGCCCGTGTGTGTAGGAAGCACAGTAATTTTTTTCTGAGCAAGCTCACTATTCTGGCCCTATAGGAAACACAGTAGAGTAGAAGAGTGCTCTTTTCTCAAATGCAGAGTGTTTTTCTTGTAAGGCGAGCTAGCGTTTATTTCCCAGTCCTAAATGGAGTTGAATCACATGCAGTTTTTGGTCCTACAAGCAAGAGTTGTTTTCTGGTAAGAAGAGTCACTATTGCGCTCCCATTGCCATACACAGTGCAAATAGCACAGGCGTCTGTTCTCAGCAAGTACAGTGTATTGGACTGAAGAGGAGCTACTGTTCTCGTCAGTTTCCTAAGCAAAGTTGAACTGGATATGGCCCGTGTGTGTAGGAAGCACAGTTCTTTTGTTCTGAGCAAGCTCCCTGTTCTGGCAATATAAGAAACACAGTAGAGTATAAGAGTGCTCTTTTCTCAAAAGCAGAGTGTGTTTCCTGTAAGGCAAGCTAGCGTTTGTTTTCCAGTCCTAAATGGAGTTGAATTCCATGCAGTTTCTGGTCCTACAAGCAAGAGTTGTTTTCTGGTAAGAATTAAACTATTGTGCTCCCATTGTCATACACAGGGCAAATAGCACTGGCGTCTGTTCCCAGCATGTACAGTGTACTGGACTGAAGGGGATCTACTGTTCTTGTGAGTATCCTAAGCAGAGTTGAACTAGATATGGCCCGTGTGTAGGAAGCACAGTTCTTTTGTTCTGAGCAAGCTCACTTTTCTGGTCCTGTAGGAAACACAGTAGAGTAGAAGAGTGCTCTTTTCTCAAAAGCACAGTGTGTTTCTTGCAAGGCGAGCTAGCGTTTGTTTCCCAGTCCTAAATGGAGTTGAATCCCATGCAGTTTCTGGTCCTACGAGCAAGAGTTGTTTTCTGGTAAGAGAGACAATATTGTGCTCCCATTGTCATACACAGGGCAAATAGCACTGGCATCTGTTTCCAGCATGTAGAGTGTATTGGACAGAAGAGGATCTACTGTTCTTGTCAGTCTCCTAAGCAGAATTGAACTGGATATGGCGATGTGTGTAGGAAGCACAGTTCTTTTGTTCTGAGAAAGCTCGCTGTACTGGCCCTATAGGAAACACAGTAGAGTAGAAGAGCGCTCTTTTCTCAAAAGCAGAGTGTTTTTCTTGTAAGGCGAGCTAGCGTTTATTTCCCAGTCCTAAATGGAGTTGAATCACATGCAGTTTTTGGTCCTACGAGCAAGAGTTTTTTTCTGGTAAGAAGAGTCAATATTGCGCTCCCATTGCCATACACAGTGCAAATAGCACACGCGTCTCTTCCCAGCAAGTACAGTGTATTGGACTGAAGAGGAGCTCCTGTTCTTGTCAGTTTCCTAAGCAGAATTGAACTAGATATGGCCGTGTGTGTAGGAAGCACAGTTCTTTTGTTCTGAGCAAGCTCCCTGTTCTGGCCATATAGGAAACACAGTAGAGTAGAAGAGTACTCTTTTTTCAGAAGCAGAGTGTTTTTCTTATAAGGCAAGCTAGTGTTTATTTCACAGTTCTAATGGAGTTGAATCACATGCAGTTTTCGGTCCTACGAGCAAGAGTTGTTTTCTGGGAAGGAAAATCACTATTGTGCTCCCATTGCCATACACAGTGCAAATAGCACTCGCGTCTGTTCCCTGCAAGTACAGTGTATTGGACTGTAGAGGAGCTTCTGTTCTTGTCAGTCTCCTAATCAGAATTGAACTGGATATGGCGATGTGTGTAGGAAGCACAGTTCTTTTGTTCTGAGCAAGCTCGCTGTACTGGCCCTATAGGAAACACAGTAGAGTAGAAGAGTGCTCTTTTCTCAAAACAGAGTGTGTTTCTTGTAAGGCGAGCTAGCGTTTGTTTCCCAGTCCTAAATGGAGTTGAATCCCATGCAGTTTCTGGTCCTACGAGCAATAGTTGTTTTCTGGTAAGAGAGACACTATTGTGCTCCCATTGTCATACACAGGGCAAATAGCACTGGCATCTGTTTCCTGCATGTAGAGTGTATTGGACTGAAGAGGAGCTACTGTTCTTGTCAGTCTCCTAAGCAGAATTGAACTGGATATGGCAATGTGTGTAGGAAGCACAGTTCTTTTGTTCTGAGCAAGCTCGATGTACTGGCCCTATAGGAAACACAGTAGAGTAGAAGAGTGCTCTTTTCTCAAAAGCAGAGTGTGTTTCTTGTAAGGCGAGATAGCAATTTTTCCCATTCCTAAATGGAGTTGAATCACATGCAGTTTCTGGTCCTACGAGCAAGAGTTGTTTTCTGGTAAGAAGAGTCACTACTCTGCTCCCATTGTCATACACAGGGCAAACAGCACTGGCGTCTGTTCCCAGCATGTACAGTGTACTGGACTGAAGAGGATCTACTGTTCTTGTGAGTATCCTAAGCAGAGTTGAACTAGATATGGCCCGTGTGTAGGAAGCACAGTTCTTTTGTTCTGAGCACGCTCAATTTTCTGGTCCTGTAGGAAACACAGTAGAGTAGAAGAGGGCTCTTTTCTCAAAAGCAGAGTGTGTTTCTTGTAAGGCAAGCTAGCGTTTGTTTCCCAGTCCTAAATGGATTTGAAACCCATGCAGTTTCTGGTCATAGGAGCAAGAGTTGTTTTCTGGTACAAAAGTCACTATTGCACTCCCATTGTCATACACAGTGCAAATAGCACTGGCAACTGTTCCCATCATGTACAGTGTATAGGACTGAAGAGGATCTACTGTTCTTGTCAGTTTTGTAAGCAGAGTTGAACTAGATATGGCTCGTGTGTGTAGAAAGCACAGTTCTTTTGTTCTGAGCAAGCTCACTGTTCGGACACCATTGGAAACACAGTAGAGTAGAAGAGTACTCTTTTCTCAAAATCAGAGTGTGTTTCTTGCAAGGCGAGTGAGCGTGTTTCCCAGTCTTAAATGGATTTGAATCACATGCAGTTTCTGGTCCTACGAGCAAGAGTTGTTTTCTGGTAAGAAGAGTCACTATTGCGCTCCCATTGCCATATACAGTGCAAATAGCACTCGCGCCTGTTCCAAGCAAGTACAGTGTATTGGACTGAAGAGGAGATACTGTTCTTGTCAGTTTCCTAAGCAGAATTTAACTAGATATGGCCATGTGTGTAGGAAGTACAGTTCTTTTGTTCTCAGCAAGCTCACTGTTCGACTCCATAGTAAACACTGTAGAGTACAAGAGTGCTCTTTTCTCAAAAGCAGAGTGTGTTTCTTGTAAGGCGAGCTAGCGTTTGTTTCCCAGTCCTATGTGGAGTTGAATCCCATGTAGTTTCTGGTCCTAGGAGCAAGAGTTTTTTTCTGGTATGAAGAGTCAGTATTGCGCTCCCATTTTCATACACAGGGCAAATAGCACTCATGTCTGTTCCCAGCATGTACAGTGTATTGGACTGAAGAGGATCTACTGTTCTTGTCAGTTTCCCAAGCAGAGTTGAACTAGATATGGCCGGTGTGTGTAGGAAGCACAGTTCTTTTGTTCTGAGCAAGCTCAATCTTCTGGCCCTAAAGGAAACACAGTAGAGTAGAAGAGTGCTCTTTTCTCAAAAGCAGAGTGTGTTTCTAGTAAGGCGAGCTAGCGTTTGTTTCCCAGTCCTAAATGGAGTTGAATCACATGCACTTTCTGGTCCTACGATCAAGAGTTGTTTTCTGGTACAAAGAGTCAATATTGCGTTCCCTTTGCCATACACAGTACAAATAGCACTGGCGTCTCTTCCCAGCAAGTACAGTATATTGGACTGAAGAGGAGCTACTGTTCTCGACAGTTTCCTAAGCAGAGCTGAACTAGATATGGCCTGTGTGTCTAGGAAGCACAGTTCTTTTGTTCTGAGCAAGCTCACTGTTCGGAATCCATAGGAAACACAGTAAAGTAGAAGAGTGCTCTTTTCTCAAAAGCAGAGTGTGTTTCTTGTAATGCAAGCTAGCATTTGTTTCCCAGTCCTAAATGGAGTTGAATCACATGCAGTTTCTGGTCCTATGAACAAGATTTGTTTTTTGGTAAGAAGAGTCACTGTTGCGCTCCCATTCTCATACACAGGGCAAATAGCACTGGCGTCTGTTCCCAGCATGTACAGTGTATTTGACTGAAGAGGATCTACTGTTCTTGTCAGTTTCCTAAGAAGAGTTGAACTAGATATGGCCCGTGTGTGCAGGAAGCACAGTTCTTTTGTTCTGAGCAAGCTCACTGTTCGGAACCCATTGGAAACACAGTAGAGATGAAGAGAGCTGTTTTCTCAAAAGCAGAGTTTGTTTCTTGTAGGGCAAGCTAACGTTTGTTTCCCAGTCCTAAATGGAGTTGAATCACATGCAGTTTCTGGTCCTACGAGCAAGAGTTGTTTTCTGGTAAGAAGAGTCACTATTGTGCTCCCATTGTCATACACAGTGCAAATAGCACTCGCGTCTTTTCCCTGCAAGTACAGTGTATTGGACTGAAGAGGAGCTACTGTTCTTGTCAGTTTCCTAAGCAGAGTTGAATTAGATATGGCCGTGTGTGTAGGAAGCACAGTTCTTTTCTTCTGAGCAAGCTCACTGTTTGGACACCATAGGAAACACAGTAGAGTAGAAGTGTGCCCTATTCTCAAAAGCAGATCGTGTTTCTTGTAAGGCGAGCTAGCGTTTTTTTCCTAGTCCTAAGTGGAGTTTAATCACATGCAGTTTCTGGTCCTAAGAGCAAGAGTTGTTTTCTGGTAAGAAGAGTCACTACTCTGCTCCCATTGTCATACACAGGGCAAATAGCCCTGGCGTCTGTTCCCAGCATGTACAGTGTACTGGACTGAAGAGGATCTACTGTTCTTGTGAGTATCCTAAGCAGAGTTGAACTAGATATGGCCCGTGTGTAGGAAGCACAGTTCTTTTGTTCTGAGCAAGCTCACTTTTCTGGTCCTGTAGGAAACACAGTAGAGTAGAAGAGTGCTCTTTTCTCAAAAGCAGAGTGTGTTTCTTGTAAGGCGAGCTAGCGTTTGTTTCCCAGTCCTAAATGGAGTTGAATCCCATGCAGTTTCTGGTCCTACGAGCAAGAGTTGTTTTCTGGTAAGAGAGACAATATTGTGCTCCCATTGTCATACACAGGGCAAATAGCACTGGCATCTGTTTCCCCCATGTAGAGTATATTGGACAGAAGAGGAGCTACTGTTCTTGTTAGTCTCCTAAGCAGAATTGAACTGGATATGTTGATGTGTGTAGGAAGCACAGTTCTTTTGTTCTGAGAAAGCTCGCTGTACTGGCCCTATAGGAAACACAGTAGAGTAGAAGAGTTCTCTTTTCTCAAAAGCAGAGTGTGTTTCTTGTAAGGCGACCTAGCGTTTGTTTCCCAGTCCTAAATGGAGTTGAATCACATGCAGTTTTTGGTCCTACGTGCAAGAGTTGTTTTCTGGTAAGGAAAGTCACTATTGTGCTCCCATTGCCATACACAGTGCAAATAGCACTCGCGTCTGTTCCCAGCAAGTACAGTGTATTGGACTGAAGAGGATTTACTGTTCTTGTCAGTTTCCTAAACAGAATTGAACTAGATATGGCCCGTGTGTGTAGGAAGCACAGCTCTTTTGTTCTGAGTAAGCTCACTGTTCGGACCCCATAGGAAACACTGTAGAGTAGAGGTGTGCCCTTTTCTCAAAAGCAGAGTGTGTTTCTTGTAAGGCGAGCTAGCATTTGTTTCCCAGTCCTAAATGGAGTTGAATCCCATGCAGTTTCAAGTCCTACGAGCAAAAGTTGTTTTCTGGTAAGAGAGACACTATTGTGCTCCCATTGTCATACACAGGGCAAATAGCACTGGCGTCTGTTCCCAGCATGTAGAGTGTATTGGACTGAAGAGGAGCTACTGTTCTTGTCAGTCTCCTAAGCAGAGTTGAACTGGATATGGCCATGTGTGTAGGAAGCACAGTTCTTTTGTTCTGACAAGCTAACTGTTCTGGCGCTATAGGAAACACAGTAGAGTAGAAGAGTGCTCTTATCTCAAAAGCAGAGTGTGTTTCTTGTAATGCGAGATAGTGTTTGTTTCCCAGTCCTAAATGGAGTTGAATCACATGCAGTTTTTGGTCCTTCCAAGCAAGAGTTGTTTTCTGGTAAGGAAAGTCACTATTGTGCTCCCATTGCCATACACAGTGCAAATAGCACTCGCGTCTGTTCCCAGCAAGTACAGTGTATTGGACTGAAGAGGAGTTACTGTTCCTGTCAGTTTCCTAAGCAGAATTGAACTAGATATGGCCCGTGTGTGTAGGAAGCACAGTACTTTTGTTCTGAGCAAGCTCACTGTTCTGACACCATAGGAAACTCAGTAGAGTAGAAGTGTGCCCTATTCTCAAAAGCAGAGCTTGTTTCTTGTAAGGCGAGCTAGCGTTTGTTTCCTAGTCCTAAGTGGAGTTGAATCACATGCAGTTTCTGGTCCTACGAACAAGAGTTGTTTTCTGGTAAGAAGAGTCACTATTGTGCTCCCATTTCCATACACAGTGCAAATAGCACTCGCGTATGTTCCCAGCAAGTACAGTGTATTGGACTGAAGAGGAGCTACTGTTCTTGTCAGTTTCCTAAGCAGAGTTGACCTAGATATGGCCTGTGTGTGTAGGAAGCACAGTTTTTTTGTTCTGACAAGCTAACTGTTCTGGCGCTATAGGAAACACAGTAGAGTAGAAGAGTGCTCTTTTCTCAAAAGCAGAGTGTGTTTCTTGTAAGGCGAGCAAGCGTTTGTTTCCTAGTCCTAAGTGGAGTTGAATCACATGCAGTTTCTGGTCCTACGAACAAGAGTTGTTTTCTGGTAAGAAGAGTCTCTATTGTGCTCCCATTGTCATACACAGGAAAATAGCACTGGCGTATGTTCCCAGCATGTACAGTGTATTGGAATGAAGAGTATCTACTGTTCTTCTCAGTTTACTAAGCAGAATTGAACTAGATATGGCCGTGTGTGTAGGAAGCACAGTTCTTTTGTTCTGACAAGCTAACTGATCTGGTGCAATAGGAAACACAGTAGAGTAGAAGAGTGGTCTTTTCTCAAAAGCAGAGTGTGTTTCTTGTAAGGCAAGCTAGCGTTTGTTTCCCAGTCCTAAATGGAGTTGAATCACATGCAGTTTTTGGTCGTACCTGTAAGAGTTGTTTTCTGGTAAGAAGAGTCACTATTGTGCTCCCATTGTCATACACAGGAAAATAGCACTGGCGTATGTTCCCAGCATGTACAGTGTATTGGAATGAAGAGGATCTACTGTTCTTCTCAGTTTACTAAGCAGAATTGAACTAGATATGGCCGTGTGTGTAGGAAGCACAGTTCTTTTGTTCTGACAAGCTAACTGTTCTGGCGCAATAGGAAACACAGTAGAGTAGAAGAGTGGTCTTTTCTCAAAAGCAGAGTGTGTTTCTTGTAAGGCGAGCTAGCGTTTGTTTCCCAGTCCTAAGTGGAGTTGAATCACATGCAGTTTCTAATCCTAAGAGCAAGAGTTGTTTTCTGGTAAGAAGAGACACTATTGTGCTTCCATTGCTGTACACAGTGCAATTAGCACTCGCGTCTGTTCCCAGCAAGTGCAGTGTATTGGACTGAAGCGGAGCTACTGTTCTTGTCAGTTTCCTAAGCAGAATTGAACTAGATATGGCCGTGTGTTTAGGAAGCACAGTTCTTTTGTTCTGAGCAAGCTCACTGTTCTGGCCATATAGGAAACACAGTAGAGTAGAAGTGTACTCTTTTCTCAGAAGCAGAGTGTGTTTTTTTAAGGCAAGCTAGCGTTTATTTTGCAGTTCTAAATGGAGTTGAATCACATGCAGTTTTCGGTCCTACGAGCAAGAGTTGTTTTCTGGTAATGAAAGTCACTATTGCGCTCCCATTGCCATACACAGTGCAAATAGCACTCGCGTCTGTTCCCAGCAAGTACAGTGTTTTGAGTGAAGAGGAGCTACTGTTCTTGTTAGTTTCCTAAGCAGAGTTGAACTATATATGGCGCGTGTGTTTAGGAAGCACTGTTCTTTTGTTCTGAGCAAGCTCTCTGTTCTGGCCCTATATTAAACACAGTAGAGTAGAAGAGGGCTCTTTTCTCAAAAGCAGAGTGTGTTTCTTGTAAGGCAATCTAGTGTTTGTTTCCCAGTCAGAAATGGAGTTGAATCACATGCAGTTTTTGGTCCTACAATCAAGAGTTGATTTTTGGTAAGAAGAGTCACTATTGCGCTCCCATTGCCATACACAGTACAAATAGCATTGTGTTGTTCCCAGCAAGTACAGTGTATTGGACTGAAGAGCATCTACTCTTCTTGTCAGTTTCTAAAGCAGAGTTGAACTAGATATGGCCCGTGTGTGTAGGAAGCACTGTTCTTTTGTTCTGAGCAAGCTCACTGTTCTGGCCCTATCGGAAACACAGTAGAGTAGAAGAGTGCTCTTTTCTCAAAAGCAGAGCCTGTTTCTTGTAAGCCAAGCTAGCGTTTGTTTCCTAGTCCTAAGTGGAGTTGAATCACATGCAGTTTCTGGTCCTACGAGCAAGAGTAGTTTTCTGGTAAGAAGAATCACTATTGTGCTCCCATTGCCATACACAGTGCATATAGCACTCGCATCTGTTCCCAGCAAGTACAGTGTTTTGACTGAAGAGGAGCTACTGTTCTCGTCAGTTTCCTAAGCAAAGTTGAACTAGATATGGCCCGTGTGTGTAGGAAGCACAGTTCTTTTGTTCTGAGCATGCTCACTGTTAGGACCCCATAGGAAACACAGTAGAGTAGAAGAGAGCTGTTTTCTCAAAAGCAGAGTTTGGTTCTTGTAGGGCGAGCTAGCGTTTGTTTCCCAATCCTAAATGGAGTTGAATCACATGCAGTTTCTGGTCCTACGAGAAAGGTTTTTTTTTCTGGTAAGAAGAGTCACTATTGTGCTCCCATTGCCGTACACAGTGCAAATAGCACTCGCATCTGTTCCCAGCAAGTACAGTGTTTTGACTGAAGAGGAGCTACTGTTCTCGTCAGTTTCCTAAGCAGAGTTGAACTAGATATGGCCCGTGTGTGTAGGAAGCACAGTTCTTTTGTTCTGAGCAAGCTCACTGTTAGGACTCCATAGGAAACACAGTAGAGTAGAAGAAAGCTGTTTTCTCAAAAGCAAAGTTTGTTTCTTGTAGGGCTAGCTAGCATTTGTTTGCCAGTCCTAAATGGAGTTGAATCACATGCAGTTTCTGATCCTACGAGCAAGAGTTGTTTTCTGGTAAGAAGTGTCACTATTGTGCTCCCATTGTCATACACAGGGCAAATAGCACTGGCGTCTGTTTCCAGCATGTAGAGTGTATTGGACTGAAGAGGAGCTACTGTTCTTGTCAGTCTCGTAAGCAGAATTGAACTGGATATGGCCATGTGCGTAGGAAGCACAGTTCTTTTTTCTGAGCAAGTTCGCTGTACTGGCCCTATAGGAAACACAGTAGAGTAGAAGAGTGCTCTTTTCTCAAAAGCAGAGTGTGTTTCTTGTAAGGCGAGCTAGCGTTTGTTTCCCAGTCCTAAATGGAGTTGAATCACATGCAGTTTTTGGTCCTACGAGCAAGAGTTTTTTTCTGGTAAGGAAAGTCACTATTGTGCTCCCATTGCCATACACAGTGCAAATAGCACTCGCGTCTGTTCCCAGCAAGTACAGTGTATTGGACTGAAGAGGAGTTACTGTTCTTGTCAGTTTCCTAAGCAGAATTGAACTAGATATGGGCCATGTGTGTAGGAAGCACAGTTCTTTTGTTTTGACCAAGCTCACTGTTCGGTCCCCATAGGAAACACAGAAGAGTGGTTTTTTCTCAAAAGCAGAGTTTGTTTCTTGTAGGGCAAGCTCGCCGTGTTTCCCAGTGCTAAATGGAGTTGAATCACATGCAGTTTCTGGTCCTATGAGCAAGAGTTGTTTTCTGGTAAGAAGAGTCACTATTGTGATCCCATTGTCATATACAGGTCAAATATCACTGGCGTATATTCCCAGCAAGTACAGTGTATTGGACTGAAGAGGAGTTACTGTTCCTGTCAGTTTCCTAAGCAGAATTGAACTAGATATGGCCCGTGTGTGTAGGAAGCACAGTTCTTTAGTTCTGAGCAAGCTCACTGTTCGGATACCATAGGAAACACAGTAGAGTAGAAGTGTGCCCTTTTCTCAAAAGCAGAGAGTGTTTCTTGTCAGGCGAGCTAGCGTTTGTTTCCCAGTCCTAAGTGGAGTTGAATCACATGCAGTTTCTGGTCCTAAGAGCAAGAGTTGTTTTCTGGCAAGAAGAGACACTATTGTGCTCCCATTGCTGTACACAGTACAATTAGCACTCGCGTCTGTTCCCAGCAAGTACAGTGTATTGGACTGAAGAAGAGCTACTGTTCTTGTCAGTTTCCTAAGGAGAGTTGAACTAGATATGGCCCGTGTGTGTAGGAAGCACAGTTCTTTTGTTCTGAGCAAGCTCACTGTTCTGGCCCTATAGGAAACACAGTAGAGTAGAAGAGTTCTCTTTTCTCAAAAGCAGAGTGTGTTTCTTGTAAGGCGAGCTAGCGTTTATTTCCCAGTCCTAGGTGGAGTTGAATCACATGCCATTGTTGGTCCTACGTGCAAGAGTTGTTTTCTGGTAAGAAGAGTCACTATTACGCTCCCATTGCCATACACAGTGCAAACAGCACTGGCGTCTGTTCCCAGCAAGTACAGTGTATTGGACTGAAGATGATCTACTGTTCTTGTCAGTTTCCTAAGCAGAATTGAACTAGATATGGCCCGTGTGTGTAGGAAGCAGAGTTCTTTTGTCTGAGCAAGCGCACTGTACTGGCCCTATAGGAAACACAGTAGAGTAGAAGAGTGCTCTTTTCTCAAAAGCAGAGTGTGTTTCTTGTAGGGCAAGCTAGCGTTTGTTTCCCAGTTCTAAATGGAGTTGAATCCCATGCAGTTTCTGGTCCTATGAGCAAGAGTTGTTTTCTGGTAAGAAGAGTCACTATTGTGCTCCCATTGCCGTACACAGTGCAAATAGCACTCGCATCTGTTCCCAGCAAGTACAGTGTTTTGACTGAAGAGGAGCTACTGTTCTCGTCAGTTTCCTAAGCAGAGTTGAACTAAATATGGCCCATGTGTGTAGGAAGCACAGTTCTTTTGTTCTGTGCAAGCTCACTGTTAGGACCCCATAGGAAACACAGTAGAGTAGAAGAGAGCTGTTTTCTCAAAAGCAGAGTTTGTTTCTTGTAGGGCGAGCTAGCGTTTGTTTCCCAGTCCTTAGTGGAGTTGAATCACATGCAGTTTCTGGTCCTAAGAGCTAGAGTTGTTATCTGGTAAGAAGAGAAACTATTGTGCTTCCTTTGCTGTACACAGTACAATTAGCACTCGCGTCTGTTCCCAGCAAATACAGTGTATTGGAATGAAGAAGAGCTACTGTTCTTGTCAGTTTCCTAAGAAGAGTTGAACTAGATATGGCCCGTGTGTGTAGGAAGCACAGTTCTTTTGTTCTGAGCAAGCTCACTCTTCTGGCCCTATAGGAAACACAGTACAGTAGAAGAGTGCTCTTTTCTCAAAAGCAGAGTGTGTTTCTTGTAAGGCGAGATAGCGTTTGTTTCCCAGTCCTAAAAGGATTTAAATCACATGCAGTTTTTGGTCCTACAAGCAAGAGTTGTTTTCTGGTAAGGAAAGTCACTATTGTGCTCCCATTTCCATACACAGTGCAAATAGCACTGGCGTCTGTTCCCAGCAAGTACAGTGTATTGGACTGAAGAGGAGCTACTGTTCTCGTCAGTTTCCTAAGCAGAGTTGAACTAGATATGGCCCGTGTGTTTAGGAAGCACAGTTCTTTTGTTCTGAGCAAGCTTACTGTTCTGGCCTTATAGGAAACACAGTAGAGTTGAAAAGTGCTCTTTTCTCAAAAGCAGAGTGTGTTTCTTGTAAGGCGAGATAGCGTTTGTTTCCCAGTCCTAAATGGATTTAAATCACATGCAGTTTTTGGTCCGACAAGCAAGAGTTGTTTTCTGGTAAGGAAAGTCACTATTGCGCTCCCAATTCCGTACACAGTGGAAATAGCACTCGCGTCTGTTCCCAGCAAGTACACTGTATTGGACTGAAGAGGAGCTACTGTTCTCGTCAGTTTCCTAAGCAGAGTTGAACTAGATATGGCCCGTGTGTGTAGGAAGCACAGTTCTTTTGTTCTCAGCAAGCTTACTGTTCTGGCCCTATAGGAAACACAGTAGAGTAGAAGAGTGCTCTTTTCTCAAAAGCAGAGTGTGTTTCTTGTAAGGCAAGCTAGTGTTTGTTTCCCAGTCAGAAATGGAGTTGAATCACATGCAGTTTTTGGTCCTACGATGAAGAGTTGATTTTTGGTAAGAAGAGTCACTATTGCGCTCCCATTGCCATACACAGTACAAATAGCATTGCGTTGTTCCCAGCAAGTACAGTGTATTGGACTGAAGAGGATCTACTGTTCTTGTCAGTTTCTAAAGCAGAGTTGAACTAGATATGGCCCGTGTGTGTAGGAAGCACAGTTCTTTTGTTCTGAGCAAGCTCACTGTTAGGACCCCATAGGAAACACAGTAGAGTAGTAGAGAGCTGTTTTCTCAAAAGCAGAGTTTGTTTCTTGTAGGGCGAGCTAGCGTTTGTTTCCCAGTCCTAAGTGGAGTTGAATCACATGCAGTTTCTGGTCCTAAGAGCAAGAGTTGTTTTCTGGTAAGAAGAGAAACTATTGTGCTCCCATTGCTGTACACAGTAAAATTAGCACTCGCGTCTGTTCCCAGCAAGTACAGTGTATTGGAATGAAGAAGAGCTACTGTTCTTGTCAGTTTCCTAAGGAGAGTTGAACTAGATATGGCCCGTGTGTGTAGGAAGCACAGTTCTTTTGTTCTGAGCAAGCTCACTGTTCTGGCCCTATAGGAAACACAGTAGAGTAGAAGAGTGCTCTTTTCTCAAAAGCAGAGTGTGTTTGTTGTAAGGCGAGCTAGCGTTTATTTCCCAGTCCTAAATGGAGTTGAATCACATGCCATTGTTGGTCCTGCGTGCAAGAGTTGTTTTCTGGTAAGAAGAGTCACTATTGTGCTCCCATTGCCATACACAGTGCAAACAGCACTGGCGTCTGTTCCCAGCAAGTAGAGTGTATTGGACTGAAGAGGATCTACTGTTCTTCTCAGTTTACTAAGCAGAATTGAACTAGATATGGCCGTGTGTGTAGGAAGCACAGTTCTTTTGTTCTGACAAGCTAACTGTTCTGGCGCTATAGGAAACACAGTAGAGTAGAAGAGTGGTCTTTTCTCAAAAGCAGAGTGTGTTTCTTGTAAGGCGTGCTAGCGTGTGTTTCCCAGTCCTAAATGGAGTTTAATCACATGCAGTTTTTGGTCATACGCGTAAGAATAGTTTTCTGGTAAGAAGAGTCACTATTTTGCTTCTATTGCCACACCTGTGCAAATAGCACTCGCGTCTGTTCCCTGCAAGTACAGTGTATTGGACTGAAGAGGAGATACTGTTCTCGTCAGACTCCTAAGCAGAGTTGAACTACATATGACCCGTGTGTGTAGGAAGCACAGATCTTTTGTTCTGAGCAAGCTCACTGTTCTGGCCCTATAGGAAACACAGTAGAGTAGAAGAGGGCTCTTTTCTCAAAAGCAGAGTGTGTCTCTTGTAAGGCAAGCTAGTGTTTGTTTCCCAGTCAGAAATGGAGTTGAATCACATGCAGTTGTTGGTCCTTCCAAGCAAGAGTTGATTTTTGGTAAGAAGAGTCACTATTGTGCTCCCATTGCCATACACAGTACAAATAGCACTTGCGTTGTTCCCAGCAAGTACAGTGTATTGGACTGAAGAGGATCTACTGTTCTTGTCAGTTTCTAAAGCAGAGTTGAACTAAATATGGCCCGTGTGTAGGAAGCACAGTTCTTTTGTTCTGAGCAAGCTCACTGTTCTGGCCCTATAGGAAACACAGTAGAGTAGAAGAGGGCTCTTTTCTCAAAAGCAGAGTGTGTTTCTTGTAAGCCGAGCTAGTGTTTGTTTCCCAGTCCTAAAAGGAGTTGAATCACATGCAGTTTTTGGTCCTTCCAAGCAAGAGTTGTTTTCTGGTAAGGAAAGTCACTATTGCGCTCCCATTGCCATACACAGTGCAAATAGCACTGGCGTCTGTTCCCAGCAAGTACAGTGTATTGGACTGAAGAGGAGCTACTGTTCTTGTCAGTTTCCTAAGCAGAATTGAACTAGATATGGCCCGTGTGTGTAGGAAGCACAGTTATTTTGTTCTGAGCAAGCTCACTGTTCGGACCCCATAGGAAACACAGTAGAGTAGAAGTGTGCCCTTTTCTCAAAAGCAGAGCGTGTTTCTTGTAAGGCGAGCTAGCGTTTGTTTCCCAGTCCTAAGTGGAGTTGAATCACATGCAGTTTCTAGTCCTAAGAGCAAGAGTTGTTTTCTGGTAAGAAGTGTCACTATTGTGCTCCCATTGCTGTACACAGTGCAATTAGCACTCGCGTCTGTTCCCAGCAAGTGCAGTGTATTGGACAGAAGAGGAGCTACTGTTCTTGTCAGTTTCCTAAGCAGAATTGAACTAGATATGGCCATGTGTTTAGGAAGCACAGTTCTTTTTTTCTGAGCAAGTTCACTGTTCGGACCCCATAGGAAACACAGTAGAGTAGAAGTGTACTCTTTTCTCAGAAGCACAGTGTGTTTCTTATAAGGCAAGCTAGCGTTTATTTCGCAGTTCTAAATGGAGTTGAATCACATGCAGTTTTCGGTCCTACGAGCAAGAGTTGTTTTCTGGTAAGGAAAGTCACTATTGCGCTCCCATTGCCATACACAGTGCAAATAGCACTCGCGTCTATTCCCAGGAAGTAAAGTGTATTGGACTGAAGAGGAGCTACTGTTCTTGTCAGTTTCCTAGGCAGAGTTGAACTAGATATGGCCTGTGTGTAGGAAGCACAGTTCTTTTGTTCTGAGCAAGCTCACTGTTCTGGCCCTATAGGAAACACAGTAGAGTAGAACAGGGCTCTTTTCTCAAAAGCAGAGTGTGTTTCTTGTAAGGCAAGTTAGTGTTTGTTTCCCAGTTAGAAATGGATTTAAATCACATAAAGTTTTTGGTCCTACGAGCAAGAGTTGATTTTTGGTAAGAAGAGTCACTATTGCGCTCCCATTGCCATACACAGTACAAATAGCACTTGCGTTGTGCCCAGCAAGTACAGTGTATTGGACTGAAGAGGATTTACTCTTCTTGTCAGTTTCTAAAGCAGAGTTGAACTAGATAGGGCCCGTGTGTGTAGGAAGCACAGTTCTTTTGTTCTGAGCAAGCTCACTGTTATGGCCCTATAGGAAACACAGTAGAGTAGAAGAGTGCTCTTTTCTCAAAAGCAGAGTGTGTTTCTTGTAAGGCGAGCTAGCGTATATTTCCCAGTCCTAAGTGGAGTTGAATCACTTGCAGTTTCACTTCCTATGAGGAAGAGATTATTTTTTGGGAAGAAGAGTCACTATTGCGCTCCCATTGTCATACACAGGGCAAATAGCACTGGCGTCTGTTCCCAGCAAGTACAGTGTATTGGACTGAATAGGATCTACTGTTCTTGTCAGTTTCCTAAGCAGAATTGATCTAGATATGGCCGTGTGGGTAGGAAGCACAGTTATTTTTTCTGAGCAAGCTCACTGTTCTGGCCACATAGGAAACACAGTAGAGTAGAAGAGTGCTCTTTTCTCAAAAGCAGAGTGTATTTCTTGTAAGGCAAGCAAGCGTTAATTTCCCATTTCTAAATGGAGTTGAATCACATGCATTTTTCGGTCCTACGAACAAGAGTTGTTTTCTCGTAAGGAAAGTCACTATTGTGCTCCCATTGTCATACACAGGGCAAATAGCACACGCGTCTGTTCCCAGCAAGTACAGTGTATTGGACTGAAGAGGAGCTACTGTTCTTGTCAGTTTCCTAAGCAGAATTGAACTAGGTATGGCGGTGTGTGTAGGAAGCACAGTTCTTTTTTTCTGAGCAAGCTCAATGTTCGGAACACTTAGGAAACACAGTATAGTAGAAGAGTGCTCTTTTCTCAAAAGCAGAGTGTGTTTCTTGTAAGGCAAGATGGCATTTGTTTCCCAGTCCTAAATAGAGTTGAATCGCAGGCAGTTTCAGGTCCTATGAGCAAGAGATGTTTTCTGGTAAGAAGGGTCACTATTGCGCTCCCATTGCCATACACAGTACAAATAGCACTCGCGTCTGCTTCCAGCAAGTACAGTGTATTGCACTGAAGAGGATCTACTATTCTTGTCAGTTTCCTAAAAAGAGTTGAACTAGATATGGCCCCTGTGTGTAGGAAGCACAGTTCTTTTGTTCTGAGCAATCTCACTGTTCCGACACCATAGGAAACAGAGTAGAGTAGAAGAGTGCTCTTTTCTCAACAGCAGAGTGTGTTTCTTTTAAGGCGAGCTAGTGTTTGTTTCCCAGTCAGAAGTGGAGGTGAATCTCATGCAGTTTCTGGTCCTATGAACAAGAGTCTTTTTCTGGTAAGAAGAGTCACTGTTGCGCTCCCATTGCCATACACAGTGCAAACAGCAATCGCGTCTGCTTCCAGCAAGTACAGTGTATTGGACTGAAGAGGATCTACTGTTCTTGTCAGTTTCCTAAGCAGAATTGCACTAGATATGTCCGTGTGTGTAGGAAGCACAGTTCTTCTGTTCTGAGCAAGCTCACTGTTGTGGCCCTATAGGAAACACAGTAGAGTAGAAGAGTGCTCTATTCTCAAAAGCAGAGTGTGTTTCTTGTAAGGCAAGCTAGCGTTTGTTCCCAGTCCTAATTGGAGTAGAATCACATGCAGTTTTTGGTCCTATGAGCAAGAGTTGTTTTCTGGTAAGGAAAGTCACTATTGCGCTCCCCTTGCCATACACAGTGCAAATAGCACTCGCGTCTGTTCCCAGCAATTACAGTATATTGGACTGAAGAGGAGCTACTGTTCTTGTCAGTTTCCTAAGCAGAGTTGAACTAGATATGGCCCGTGTGTGTAGGAAGCAGAGTTCTTTTGTTCTGAGCAAGCTCACTCTTTGGACCCCATATGAAACACAGAAGAGTAGAAGAGTGCCGTTTTCTCAAATCAGAGTATGTTTCTGTAAGGCGAGCTAGCGTTTATTTCCCAGTTCTAAATGGAGTTGAATCACATGCAGTTTTCGGTCCTACGAGCAAGAGTTGTTTTCTGGTAAGGAAAGTCACTATTAAGCTCCCATTGCCATACACAGTGCAAATAGCACTTGCGTCTGTTCCCAGCAAGTACAGTGTATTGGACTGAAGAGGAGCTACTGTTCTTGTCAGTTTCCTAAGCAGAATTGAACTAGATATGGCCGTGTGTGTAGGAAGCACAGTTCTTTTGTTCTGAGCAAGCTCACTCTTCGGACCCCTTAGGAAACACAGTAGAGTAGAAGAGTGCTTTTTTCTATAAAGCAGAGTGTGTTTCTTGTAAGGAGAGCTAGCGTTTGTTTCCAAGTCCTAAATGGAGTTGAATCCAATGCCGTTTCTGGTCCTATGAGCAAGAGTTGTTTTCTGGTAAGAGTAGTCACTATTGTGCTGCCATTGCCATACACAGGACAAATAGCACTGGCATCTGTTCCCAGCAAGTACAGTGTATTGGACTGAAGAGGAGCTACTATCCTTGGCAGTTTCCTAAGCAGAGTTTAACGAGATATGGTCCGTGTGTGTAGGAAGCACAGTTCTTTTGTTCTGAGCAAGCTCACTGTTTGGAACCCACAGGAAACACAGTAGAGTAGAAGAGTGCTCTTTTATCTAAAGCAGAGTGTTTTTCTTTTAAGGCGAGCTCCTCTTTATTTCCCAGGCCTAAATGGAGTTGTGTCACATACAGTTTTTGGTCCTACGAGCAAGAGTTGTTTTCTGGTAAGAAGAGTCACTATTGCGCTCCAAATGCGATATACAGTGCAAATAGTTCTAGCGTCTGTTCCCAGCAAGTACAGTGTATCGGACTGAAGAGGAGCTACTGTTCTTGTCAGTTTCCTAAGCAGAGTTGAACTAGATATGGCCCGTGTGTGTAGGAAGCACAGTTCTTATGTTCTGAGCAAGCTCACTGTTCTGGCCCTATAGGAAACACAGTAGAGTAGAAGAGTGCTCTTTTCTCAAAAGCAGAGTGTGTTTCTTGGAAGGCGAGCTAGCGTTTGTTTCCCAGTCCTAAATGGAGTTGAGTCACATGCAGTTTTTTGTCCTATGAACAAGAGTTGTTTTCTGGTAAGACGAGTCACTATTGTGCTCCAATTGCCATACACAGTGCAAAAAGCACTCGCGTCTGTTCCCCACAAGTATGGTGTATTGGACTGAAGAGGAGCTACTGTTCTTGTCAGTTTCCTAAGCAGAGCTGAACTAGATATGGCCCGTGTGTGTAGGAAGCACAGTTCTTTTGTTCTGAGCAAGCTCACTGTTCGGACCCCTTAGGTAACACGGTAGAGTAGAAGAGTGCTCTTTTTTCAAAAGCAGAGTGTGTTTCATGTAAGGCGAGCTAGCATTTGTTTCCCAGTCCTCAATGGAGTTGAATCACATCCAGTTTCTGGTCCTACGAGCAAGAGTTGTTTTCTGGTAAGGAAAGTCACTATTGCGCTCCCTTTGCCATACACAGTGCAAATAGCACTCGCGTCTGTTCCCAGCAAGTACAGTGTATAGGAATGAAGAGGAGCTACTGTTCTTGTCAGTTTCCTAAGCAGAGTTCAACTAGATGTGGCCCGTCTGTGTAGGAAGCACTGTTCTTATGTTCTGAGCAAGCTCACTGTTCTGGCCCTATAGGAAACATAGTAGAGTAGATGAGTGCTCTTTTCTCTAAAGCAGAGTGTGTTTCTTGTAAGGCGAGCTAGCGTTTGTTTCCTAGTCCTAAATGGAGTTGAATCACAGGCAGTTTCCGGTCCTACGAACAAGAGTTGTTTTCTGGTAAGGAAAGTCATATTGCGCTCCCATTGCCATACACAGTGCGAATAGCACTCACTTCTGTTCCCAGCAAGCACAGTGTATTGGACTGAAGAGGATCTACAGTTCTTGTCAGGTTCCTAAGCAGAATTGAACTAGATATGTCCGTGTGTGTAGGAAGCACAGTTCTTTTGTTCTGAGAAAGCTCACTGTTTGGACCCCATAGGAATCACAGTAGAGTAGAAAAGTGCTCTTTTCTCAAAAGCAGAGTGTGTTTCTTGTAAGGTGAGCTAGCGTTTGTTTTCCTGTCCTAAATGGAGTTGAATCACATGCAGTTTCTGGTCCTACGAGCAATAGTTGTTTTCTGGTAAGGAAAGTCACTATTGCGCTCCCATTGCCATACACAGTGCAAATAGCACTCGCGTCTGTTCCCAGCAAGTACAGTGTATCGGACTGAAGAGGAGCTACTGTTCTTGTCAGTTTCCTAAGCAGAGTTGAACTAGATTTGGTCCATGTGTGTAGGAAGCACAGTTCTTATGTTCTGAGCAAGCTCACTGTTCTGGCCCTATAGGAAACACAGTAGAGTAGAAGAGTGCTCTTTTCTCAAATGCAGAGTGTGTTTTTGTAAGGCGAGCTAGCGTTTGTTTCCCAGTCCTAAATGGAGTTGAATCACATCCAGTTTCTGGTCCTACGAACAAGAGTTGTTTTCTGGTAAGGAAAGTCACTATTGTGCTCCCATTGCCCTACACAAGGCAAATAGCCCTCGCGTCTTTTCCCAGCAAGTACAGTGTATTGGATTGAATAGGAGCTACTGTTCTTGTCAGTTTCCTAAGCAGAGTTGAACTAGATATGGTCCGTGTGTGTAGGAAGCACAGTTCTTTTGTTCTGAGCAAGAACACTGTTTGGAACCCATAGGAAACACAGTAGAGTAGAAGAGTGCTCTTTTCTCTAAAGCAGAGTGTGTTTCTTGTAAGGCGAGCTAGCGTTTGTTTCGCAGTCCTAAATGGAGTTGAATCCAATGCAGTTTCTGGTCCTACGAGCAAGAGTTGTTTTCTGGTAAGAAGAGACACTATTGCGCTGCCATTGCCATACACAGGACAAATAGCACTGGCGTCTGTTCACAGCAAGTACAGTGTATTGGACTGAAGAGGATATACTGTTCTTGTCAGGTTCCTAAGCAGACTTGAACTAGATATGGCCGTGTGTGTAGGAAGCACAGTTCTTTTGTTCTGAGCAAGCTCACTGTTCGGACTCCATAGGAAACACAGTAGATTAGAAGAGTGCTCTTTTCTCAAAAGCAGAGTATGTTTCTTGTAAGGCAAGCTAGCGTTTGTTTCCCAGTCCTAAATGAGTTGTATCCCATGGAGGATCTGGTACTACGAGCAAGAGTTGTTTTCTGGTAAGAAGAGTCACTATTGCGCTGCCATTGCCATACACAGGACAAATAGCACTGGCGTCTGTTCGCAGCAAGTACAGTGTATTTGACTGAAGAGGATATACTGTTCTTGTCAGGTTCCTAAGCAGACTTGAACTAGATATGGCCCGTGTGTGTAGGAAGCACAGTTCTTTTGTTCTGAGCAAGCTCACTGTTTGGACCCCATAGGAAACACAGTAGAGTAGAAGAGTGCTCTTTTCTCAAAAGCAGATTGTGTTTCTTGTAAGGCGAGCTAGCGTTTGTTTTCCAGTCCTAAATGGAGTTGAATCACATCCAGTTTCTGGTCCTATGAGCAAGAGTTGTTTTCTGGTAAGGAAAGTCACTATTGAGCTCCCCTTGCCATACACAGTGCAAATAGCTCTCGGGTCTGTTCCCAGCAAGTACAGTGTATCGGACTGAAGAGGAGCTACTGTTCTTGTCAGTTTCCTAAGCAGAGTTGAACTAGATATGGTCCGTGTGTGTAGGAAGCACAGTTCTTTTGTTCTGAGCAAGCTCACTGTTCTGGCCCCATAGGAAACACAGTAGAGTAGAAGAGTGCTCTTTTCTCTAAAGCAGAGTGTGTTTCTTGTAAGGCGAGCTAGCGTTTGTTTCCCAGTCCTTAATGGAGTTGAATCACATGCAGTTTCTGGTCCTATGAGAAAGAGTTGTTTTATGGTAAGAAGAGTCACTATTGCGCTGCCATTGCCATACACAGGACAAGTAGCACTGGCGACTGTTCCTAGCAAGTACAGTGTATTGGACTGAAGAGGATCTACTGTTCTGGTCAGGTTCCTAAGCAGAATTGAACTAGATATGGCCGTGTGTGTAGGAAGCACAGTTCTTTTGTTCTGAGCAAGCTCACTGTTCGGACCCCATAGGAAACACAGTAGAGTAGAATTGTGCTCTTTTCTCAAAAGCAGAGTGTGTTTCTTGTAAGGCGAGCTAGCGTTTGTTTCCCAGTCCTGAATGGAGTGGAATCACATGCACTTTCTGGTCCTACGAGCAAGAGTTGTTTTCTGGTAAGGAAAGTCACTATTGACCTTCCATTGCCATACACAGTGCAAATAGCACTCCTGTTTGTTCCCAGCAAGTACAGTGTATCGGACTGAAGAGGAGCTACTGTTCTTGTCAGTTTACTAAGCAGAGTTGATCTAGATATGGTCGGTGTGTGTAGGAAGCACAGTTCTTTTGTTCTGAGCAAGCTCACTGTTATGGCCCTATAGGAAACACAGTAGAGTAGAAGAGTGCTCTTTTCTCAAAAGCAGAGTGTGTTTCTTGTAAGGCGAGCTAGCGTATATTTCCCAGTCCTAAGTGGAGTTGAATCACTTGCAGTTTCACTTCCTATGAGGAAGAGATTATTTTTTGGGAAGAAGAGTCACTATTGCGCTCCCATTGTCATACACAGGGCAAATAGCACTGGCGTCTGTTCCCAGCAAGTACAGTGTATTGGACTGAATAGGATCTACTGTTCTTGTCAGTTTCCTAAGCAGAATTGATCTAGATATGGCCGTGTGGGTAGGAAGCACAGTTATTTTTTCTGAGCAAGCTCACTGTTCTGGCCACATAGGAAACACAGTAGAGTAGAAGAGTGCTCTTTTCTCAAAAGCAGAGTGTATTTCTTGTAAGGCAAGCAAGCGTTAATTTCCCATTTCTAAATGGAGTTGAATCACATGCATTTTTCGGTCCTACGAACAAGAGTTGTTTTCTCGTAAGGAAAGTCACTATTGTGCTCCCATTGTCATACACAGGGCAAATAGCACACGCGTCTGTTCCCAGCAAGTACAGTGTATTGGACTGAAGAGGAGCTACTGTTCTTGTCAGTTTCCTAAGCAGAATTGAACTAGGTATGGCGGTGTGTGTAGGAAGCACAGTTCTTTTTTTCTGAGCAAGCTCAATGTTCGGAACACTTAGGAAACACAGTATAGTAGAAGAGTGCTCTTTTCTCAAAAGCAGAGTGTGTTTCTTGTAAGGCAAGATGGCATTTGTTTCCCAGTCCTAAATAGAGTTGAATCGCAGGCAGTTTCAGGTCCTATGAGCAAGAGATGTTTTCTGGTAAGAAGGGTCACTATTGCGCTCCCATTGCCATACACAGTACAAATAGCACTCGCGTCTGCTTCCAGCAAGTACAGTGTATTGCACTGAAGAGGATCTACTATTCTTGTCAGTTTCCTAAAAAGAGTTGAACTAGATATGGCCCCTGTGTGTAGGAAGCACAGTTCTTTTGTTCTGAGCAATCTCACTGTTCCGACACCATAGGAAACAGAGTAGAGTAGAAGAGTGCTCTTTTCTCAACAGCAGAGTGTGTTTCTTTTAAGGCGAGCTAGTGTTTGTTTCCCAGTCAGAAGTGGAGGTGAATCTCATGCAGTTTCTGGTCCTATGAACAAGAGTCTTTTTCTGGTAAGAAGAGTCACTGTTGCGCTCCCATTGCCATACACAGTGCAAACAGCAATCGCGTCTGCTTCCAGCAAGTACAGTGTATTGGACTGAAGAGGATCTACTGTTCTTGTCAGTTTCCTAAGCAGAATTGCACTAGATATGTCCGTGTGTGTAGGAAGCACAGTTCTTCTGTTCTGAGCAAGCTCACTGTTGTGGCCCTATAGGAAACACAGTAGAGTAGAAGAGTGCTCTATTCTCAAAAGCAGAGTGTGTTTCTTGTAAGGCAAGCTAGCGTTTGTTCCCAGTCCTAATTGGAGTAGAATCACATGCAGTTTTTGGTCCTATGAGCAAGAGTTGTTTTCTGGTAAGGAAAGTCACTATTGCGCTCCCCTTGCCATACACAGTGCAAATAGCACTCGCGTCTGTTCCCAGCAATTACAGTATATTGGACTGAAGAGGAGCTACTGTTCTTGTCAGTTTCCTAAGCAGAGTTGAACTAGATA
This sequence comes from Peromyscus eremicus, assembly GCF_949786415.1. Classification (NCBI taxonomy): domain Eukaryota; kingdom Metazoa; phylum Chordata; class Mammalia; order Rodentia; family Cricetidae; genus Peromyscus; species Peromyscus eremicus. The sequence continues at coordinate 36,644 of NW_026735682.1, forward strand.
TGGCCCGTGTGTGTAGGAAGCAGAGTTCTTTTGTTCTGAGCAAGCTCACTCTTTGGACCCCATATGAAACACAGAAGAGTAGAAGAGTGCCGTTTTCTCAAATCAGAGTATGTTTCTGTAAGGCGAGCTAGCGTTTATTTCCCAGTTCTAAATGGAGTTGAATCACATGCAGTTTTCGGTCCTACGAGCAAGAGTTGTTTTCTGGTAAGGAAAGTCACTATTAAGCTCCCATTGCCATACACAGTGCAAATAGCACTTGCGTCTGTTCCCAGCAAGTACAGTGTATTGGACTGAAGAGGAGCTACTGTTCTTGTCAGTTTCCTAAGCAGAATTGAACTAGATATGGCCGTGTGTGTAGGAAGCACAGTTCTTTTGTTCTGAGCAAGCTCACTCTTCGGACCCCTTAGGAAACACAGTAGAGTAGAAGAGTGCTTTTTTCTATAAAGCAGAGTGTGTTTCTTGTAAGGAGAGCTAGCGTTTGTTTCCAAGTCCTAAATGGAGTTGAATCCAATGCCGTTTCTGGTCCTATGAGCAAGAGTTGTTTTCTGGTAAGAGTAGTCACTATTGTGCTGCCATTGCCATACACAGGACAAATAGCACTGGCATCTGTTCCCAGCAAGTACAGTGTATTGGACTGAAGAGGAGCTACTATCCTTGGCAGTTTCCTAAGCAGAGTTTAACGAGATATGGTCCGTGTGTGTAGGAAGCACAGTTCTTTTGTTCTGAGCAAGCTCACTGTTTGGAACCCACAGGAAACACAGTAGAGTAGAAGAGTGCTCTTTTATCTAAAGCAGAGTGTTTTTCTTTTAAGGCGAGCTCCTCTTTATTTCCCAGGCCTAAATGGAGTTGTGTCACATACAGTTTTTGGTCCTACGAGCAAGAGTTGTTTTCTGGTAAGAAGAGTCACTATTGCGCTCCAAATGCGATATACAGTGCAAATAGTTCTAGCGTCTGTTCCCAGCAAGTACAGTGTATCGGACTGAAGAGGAGCTACTGTTCTTGTCAGTTTCCTAAGCAGAGTTGAACTAGATATGGCCCGTGTGTGTAGGAAGCACAGTTCTTATGTTCTGAGCAAGCTCACTGTTCTGGCCCTATAGGAAACACAGTAGAGTAGAAGAGTGCTCTTTTCTCAAAAGCAGAGTGTGTTTCTTGGAAGGCGAGCTAGCGTTTGTTTCCCAGTCCTAAATGGAGTTGAGTCACATGCAGTTTTTTGTCCTATGAACAAGAGTTGTTTTCTGGTAAGACGAGTCACTATTGTGCTCCAATTGCCATACACAGTGCAAAAAGCACTCGCGTCTGTTCCCCACAAGTATGGTGTATTGGACTGAAGAGGAGCTACTGTTCTTGTCAGTTTCCTAAGCAGAGCTGAACTAGATATGGCCCGTGTGTGTAGGAAGCACAGTTCTTTTGTTCTGAGCAAGCTCACTGTTCGGACCCCTTAGGTAACACGGTAGAGTAGAAGAGTGCTCTTTTTTCAAAAGCAGAGTGTGTTTCATGTAAGGCGAGCTAGCATTTGTTTCCCAGTCCTCAATGGAGTTGAATCACATCCAGTTTCTGGTCCTACGAGCAAGAGTTGTTTTCTGGTAAGGAAAGTCACTATTGCGCTCCCTTTGCCATACACAGTGCAAATAGCACTCGCGTCTGTTCCCAGCAAGTACAGTGTATAGGAATGAAGAGGAGCTACTGTTCTTGTCAGTTTCCTAAGCAGAGTTCAACTAGATGTGGCCCGTCTGTGTAGGAAGCACTGTTCTTATGTTCTGAGCAAGCTCACTGTTCTGGCCCTATAGGAAACATAGTAGAGTAGATGAGTGCTCTTTTCTCTAAAGCAGAGTGTGTTTCTTGTAAGGCGAGCTAGCGTTTGTTTCCTAGTCCTAAATGGAGTTGAATCACAGGCAGTTTCCGGTCCTACGAACAAGAGTTGTTTTCTGGTAAGGAAAGTCATATTGCGCTCCCATTGCCATACACAGTGCGAATAGCACTCACTTCTGTTCCCAGCAAGCACAGTGTATTGGACTGAAGAGGATCTACAGTTCTTGTCAGGTTCCTAAGCAGAATTGAACTAGATATGTCCGTGTGTGTAGGAAGCACAGTTCTTTTGTTCTGAGAAAGCTCACTGTTTGGACCCCATAGGAATCACAGTAGAGTAGAAAAGTGCTCTTTTCTCAAAAGCAGAGTGTGTTTCTTGTAAGGTGAGCTAGCGTTTGTTTTCCTGTCCTAAATGGAGTTGAATCACATGCAGTTTCTGGTCCTACGAGCAATAGTTGTTTTCTGGTAAGGAAAGTCACTATTGCGCTCCCATTGCCATACACAGTGCAAATAGCACTCGCGTCTGTTCCCAGCAAGTACAGTGTATCGGACTGAAGAGGAGCTACTGTTCTTGTCAGTTTCCTAAGCAGAGTTGAACTAGATTTGGTCCATGTGTGTAGGAAGCACAGTTCTTATGTTCTGAGCAAGCTCACTGTTCTGGCCCTATAGGAAACACAGTAGAGTAGAAGAGTGCTCTTTTCTCAAATGCAGAGTGTGTTTTTGTAAGGCGAGCTAGCGTTTGTTTCCCAGTCCTAAATGGAGTTGAATCACATCCAGTTTCTGGTCCTACGAACAAGAGTTGTTTTCTGGTAAGGAAAGTCACTATTGCGCTCCCATTGCCCTACACAAGGCAAATAGCCCTCGCGTCTTTTCCCAGCAAGTACAGTGTATTGGATTGAATAGGAGCTACTGTTCTTGTCAGTTTCCTAAGCAGAGTTGAACTAGATATGGTCCGTGTGTGTAGGAAGCACAGTTCTTTTGTTCTGAGCAAGAACACTGTTTGGAACCCATAGGAAACACAGTAGAGTAGAAGAGTGCTCTTTTCTCTAAAGCAGAGTGTGTTTCTTGTAAGGCGAGCTAGCGTTTGTTTCGCAGTCCTAAATGGAGTTGAATCCAATGCAGTTTCTGGTCCTACGAGCAAGAGTTGTTTTCTGGTAAGAAGAGACACTATTGCGCTGCCATTGCCATACACAGGACAAATAGCACTGGCGTCTGTTCACAGCAAGTACAGTGTATTGGACTGAAGAGGATATACTGTTCTTGTCAGGTTCCTAAGCAGACTTGAACTAGATATGGCCGTGTGTGTAGGAAGCACAGTTCTTTTGTTCTGAGCAAGCTCACTGTTCGGACTCCATAGGAAACACAGTAGATTAGAAGAGTGCTCTTTTCTCAAAAGCAGAGTATGTTTCTTGTAAGGCAAGCTAGCGTTTGTTTCCCAGTCCTAAATGAGTTGTATCCCATGGAGGATCTGGTACTACGAGCAAGAGTTGTTTTCTGGTAAGAAGAGTCACTATTGCGCTGCCATTGCCATACACAGGACAAATAGCACTGGCGTCTGTTCGCAGCAAGTACAGTGTATTTGACTGAAGAGGATATACTGTTCTTGTCAGGTTCCTAAGCAGACTTGAACTAGATATGGCCCGTGTGTGTAGGAAGCACAGTTCTTTTGTTCTGAGCAAGCTCACTGTTTGGACCCCATAGGAAACACAGTAGAGTAGAAGAGTGCTCTTTTCTCAAAAGCAGATTGTGTTTCTTGTAAGGCGAGCTAGCGTTTGTTTTCCAGTCCTAAATGGAGTTGAATCACATCCAGTTTCTGGTCCTATGAGCAAGAGTTGTTTTCTGGTAAGGAAAGTCACTATTGAGCTCCCCTTGCCATACACAGTGCAAATAGCTCTCGGGTCTGTTCCCAGCAAGTACAGTGTATCGGACTGAAGAGGAGCTACTGTTCTTGTCAGTTTCCTAAGCAGAGTTGAACTAGATATGGTCCGTGTGTGTAGGAAGCACAGTTCTTTTGTTCTGAGCAAGCTCACTGTTCTGGCCCCATAGGAAACACAGTAGAGTAGAAGAGTGCTCTTTTCTCTAAAGCAGAGTGTGTTTCTTGTAAGGCGAGCTAGCTTTTGTTTCCCAGTCCTAAATGGAGTTGAATCCCATGGAGTTTCTGGTACTACGAGCAAGAGTTGTTTTCTGGTAAGAAGAGTCACTATTGCGCTGCCATTGCCATACACAGGACAAATAGCACTGGCGTCTGTTCGCAGCAAGTACAGTGTATTAGACTGAAGAGGATATACTGTTCTTGTCAGGATCCTAAGCAGACTTGAAGTAGATATGGACGTGTGTGTAGGAAGCACAGTTCTTTTGTTCTGAGCAAGCTCACTGTTCGGACCCCATAGGAAACACAGTAGAGTAGAAGAGTGCTCTTTTCTCAAAAGCAGAGTGTGTTTCTTGTAAGGCGAGCTGGCGTTTGTTTCCCAGTTCTAAATGGAGTTGAATCACATGCAGTTTCTGGTCCTACGAGCAAGAGTTGTTTTCTGGTAAGGAAAGTCACTATTGTGCTCCCATTGCCATACACAGTGCAAATAGCACTCATGTCTGCTCCCAGCAAGAACAGTGTATCAGACTGAAGAGGATCTACTGTTCTTGTCAGTTTCCTAAGTAGAGCTGAAGTAAATATGGCCCGTGTGAGTAGGAAGCACAGTTCTCTTGTTCTGAGCAAGCTCACTGTTCTGGCCCTATAGGAAACACAGTAGAGTAGAAGAGTGCTCTTTTCTATAAAGCAGAGTGTGTTTTTGTAAGGTGAGCTAGCGTTTGTTTCCTAGTCCTATATGGAGTTGAATCACATGCAGTTTCTGGTCCTATGAACAAGAGTTGTTTTCTGGTAAGGAAAGTCACATTGCGCTCCATTGTCATACACATTGCAAATAACACTCGCGTCTGTTCCCAGCAAGGACAGTGTATTGAACTGAATAGGTCCAACTGTTCGTGTCAGTTTCCTAAGCAGAGTTGAACTAGATATGATCCGTGTTTGTAGGAAGCACAATTCTTTTGTTCTGAGCAAGCTCACTGTTTGGACCCCATAAGAAACACAGTAGAGTAGAAGAGTGCTCTATTCTCTAAAGCAGAGTGTGTTTCTTGTAAGGCGAGCTAGCGTTTGTTTCCAAGTCCTAAATGGAGTGGAATCACATTCAGTTTCTGGTCCTACGAGCAAGAGTTGTTTTATGGTAAGAATAGTCACTACTGCCCTGCCATTGCCATACACAGTGCAAATAGCACTGGCGTCTGTTCCCAGCAAGTACAGTGTATAGGAATGAAGAGGAGCTACTGTTCTTGTCAGTTTCCTAAGCAGAGTTCAACTAGATATGGCCCGTCTGTGTAGGAAGCACAGTTCTTATGTTCTGAGCAAGCTCACTGTTCTGGCCCTATAAGAAACATAGTAGAGTAGATGAGTGCTCTTTTCTCTAAAGCAGAGTGTGTTTCTTGTAAGGCGAGCTCGCGTTTGTTTCCTAGTCCTAAATGGAGTTGAATCACAGGCAGTTTCCGGTCCTACGAACAAGAGTTGTTTTCTGGTAAGGAAAGTCATATTGCGCTCCCATTGCCATACACAGTGCAAATAGCACTCACTTCTGTTCCCAGCAAGCACAGTGTATTGGACTGAAGAGGATCTACAGTTCTTGTCAGGTTCCTAAGCAGAATTGAACTAGATATGTCCGTGTGTGTAGGAAGCACAGTTCTTTTGTTCTGAGAAAGCTCACTGTTTGGACCCCATAGGAATCACAGTAGAGTAGAAAAGTGCTCTTTTCTCAAAAGCAGAGTGTGTTTCTTGTAAGGTGAGCTAGCGTTTGTTTTCCTGTCCTAAATGGAGTTGAATCACATGCAGTTTCTGGTCCTACGAGCAATAGTTGTTTTCTGGTAAGGAAAGTCACTATTGCGCTCCCATTGCCATACACAGTGCAAATAGCACTCGCGTCTGTTCCCAGCAAGTACAGTGTATCGGACTGAAGAGGAGCTACTGTTCTTGTCAGTTTCCTAAGCAGAGTTGAACTAGATTTGGTCCATGTGTGTAGGAAGCACAGTTCTTATGTTCTGAGCAAGCTCACTGTTCTGGCCCTATAGGAAACACAGTAGAGTAGAAGAGTGCTCTTTTCTCAAATGCAGAGTGTGTTTTTGTAAGGCGAGCTAGCGTTTGTTTCCCAGTCCTAAATGGAGTTGAATCACATCCAGTTTCTGGTCCTACGAACAAGAGTTGTTTTCTGGTAAGGAAAGTCACTATTGCGCTCCCATTGCCCTACACAAGGCAAATAGCCCTCGCGTCTTTTCCCAGCAAGTACAGTGTATTGGATTGAATAGGAGCTACTGTTCTTGTCAGTTTCCTAAGCAGAGTTGAACTAGATATGGTCCGTGTGTGTAGGAAGCACAGTTCTTTTGTTCTGAGCAAGAACACTGTTTGGAACCCATAGGAAACACAGTAGAGTAGAAGAGTGCTCTTTTCTCTAAAGCAGAGTGTGTTTCTTGTAAGGCGAGCTAGCGTTTGTTTCGCAGTCCTAAATGGAGTTGAATCCAATGCAGTTTCTGGTCCTACGAGCAAGAGATGTTTTCTGGTAAGAAGAGACACTATTGCGCTGCCATTGCCATACACAGGACAAATAGCACTGGCGTCTGTTCACAGCAAGTACAGTGTATTGGACTGAAGAGGATATACTGTTCTTGTCAGGTTCCTAAGCAGACTTGAACTAGATATGGCCGTGTGTGTAGGAAGCACAGTTCTTTTGTTCTGAGCAAGCTCACTGTTCGGACTCCATAGGAAACACAGTAGATTAGAAGAGTGCTCTTTTCTCAAAAGCAGAGTATGTTTCTTGTAAGGCAAGCTAGCGTTTGTTTCCCAGTCCTAAATGAGTTGTATCCCATGGAGGATCTGGTACTACGAGCAAGAGTTGTTTTCTGGTAAGAAGAGTCACTATTGCGCTGCCATTGCCATACACAGGACAAATAGCACTGGCGTCTGTTCGCAGCAAGTACAGTGTATTTGACTGAAGAGGATATACTGTTCTTGTCAGGTTCCTAAGCAGACTTGAACTAGATATGGCCCGTGTGTGTAGGAAGCACAGTTCTTTTGTTCTGAGCAAGCTCACTGTTTGGACCCCATAGGAAACACAGTAGAGTAGAAGAGTGCTCTTTTCTCAAAAGCAGATTGTGTTTCTTGTAAAGCGAGCTAGCGTTTGTTTTCCAGTCCTAAATGGAGTTGAATCACATCCAGTTTCTGGTCCTATGAGCAAGAGTTGTTTTCTGGTAAGGAAAGTCACTATTGAGCTCCCCTTGCCATACACAGTGCAAATAGCTCTCGGGTCTGTTCCCAGCAAGTACAGTGTATCGGACTGAAGAGGAGCTACTGTTCTTGTCAGTTTCCTAAGCAGAGTTGAACTAGATATGGTCCGTGTGTGTAGGAAGCACAGTTCTTTTGTTCTGAGCAAGCTCACTGTTCTGGCCCCATAGGAAACACAGTAGAGTAGAAGAGTGCTCTTTTCTCTAAAGCAGAGTGTGTTTCTTGTAAGGCGAGCTAGCTTTTGTTTCCCAGTCCTAAATGGAGTTGAATCCCATGGAGTTTCTGGTACTACGAGCAAGAGTTGTTTTCTGGTAAGAAGAGTCACTATTGCGCTGCCATTGCCATACACAGGACAAATAGCACTGCGTCTGTTCGCAGCAAGTACAGTGTATTAGACTGAAGAGGATATACTGTTCTTGTCAGGATCCTAAGCAGACTTGAAGTAGATATGGACGTGTGTGTAGGAAGCACAGTTCTTTTGTCTGAGCAAGCTCACTGTTCGGACCCCATAGGAAACACAGTAGAGTAGAAGAGTGCTCTTTTCTCAAAAGCAGAGTGTGTTTCTTGTAAGGCGAGCTGGCGTTTGTTTCCCAGTTCTAAATGGAGTTGAATCACATGCAGTTTCTGGTCCTACGAGCAAGAGTTGTTTTCTGTAAGGAAAAGTCACTATTGCGCTCCCATTGCCATACACAGTGCAAATAGCACTCATGTCTGTTCCCAGCAAGAACAGTGTATCAGACTGAAGAGGATCTACTGTTCTTGTCAGTTTCCTAAGTAGAGCTGAAGTAAATATGGCCCGTGTGAGTAGGAAGCCCAGTTCTCTTGTTCTGAGCAAGCTCACTGTTCTGGCCCTATAGGAAACACAGTAGAGTAGAAGAGTGCTCTTTTCTATAAAGCTGAGTGTGTTTTGTAAGGTGAGCTAGCGTTTGTTTCCTAGTCCTAAATGGAGTTGAATCACATGCAGTTTCTGGTCCTATGAACAAGAGTTGTTTTCTGGTAAGGAAAGTCACATTAGCGCTCCATTGTCATACACAGTGGCAAATAACACTCGCGTCTGTTCCCAGCAAGGACAGTGTATTGAACTGAATAGGTCCAACTGTCGTGTCAGTTTCCTAAGCAGAGTTGAACTAGATATGATCCGTGTTTGTAGGGAAGCACAATTCTTTTGGTTCTGAGCAAGCTCACTGTTTGGACCCCATAAGAAACACAGTAGAGTAGAAGAGTGCTCTATTCTCTAAGCAGGAGTGTGTTTCTTGTAAGGCGAGCTAGCATTTGTTTCAAGTCCTAAATGGAGTGGAATCACATTCAGTTTCTGTCCTACGAGCAAGAGTTGTTTTATGGTAAGAATAGTCACTACTGCCCTGCCATTGCCATACACAGTGCAAATTGCACTGGCGTCTGTTCGCAGCAAGTACAGTGTATTGGACTGAAGAGGATCTACTGTTCTTGTCAGGTTCCTAAGCAGAATTGAACTAGGTATGGCCGTGTGTGTAGGAAGCATAGTTCTTTTATTCTGAGCAAGCTCACTGTTCGGACCCCATAGGAAAAACTGTAGAGTAGAAGAATGATCTTTTCTCTAAAGCAGAGTGTGTTTCTTGTAAGGACAGCTAGCATTTGTTTCCCAGTCCTAAATGGAGTTGAATCACATGCGGTTCCTGGTCCTACAAGCAAGAGTTGTTTTTCTGTAAGAAGAGTCACTATTGCGCTCCCATTGTCACACACAGGGCAAATAGCACTGGCGTCTGTTCCCAGCAAGTACAGTGTATTGGATTGAAGAGGATCTACTGTTCTTGTCAGATTCCTAAGCAGACTTGAACTAGATATGCCGTGTGTGTAGGAAGCACAGTTTTTTTTTGTTCTGAGCAAGCTCACTCTTCGGAACACATAGGAAACACAGTAGAGTAGAAGAGTGCTCTTTTCTCAAAGCAGAGTGTGTTTCTTGGAAGGCGAGCTAGCGTTTGTTTCCACGTCTAAATGGAGTTGAGTCACGTGCAGTTTTTTGTCCTACGAGCAAGAGTTGCTTTCTGGTAAGACGAGTCACTATTGCGCTGCCATTGCCATACACAGGACAAATAGCACTGGCATCTGTTCCCAGCAAGTAGAGTGTATTGGATTGAGAGGAGCTACTGTTCTTGTCAGTTTCCTAAGCAGAGTTGAACTAGATATGGCCCCTGTGTGTAGGAAGCACAGTTCTTTTGTTCTGAGAAAGCACACTGTTCGGACCATGTAGGAAACACAGTAGAGGAGAAGAGTGCTCTTTACTCAAAAGCAGAGTGTGTTTCTTGTAAGGCGAGCTAGCATTTGTTTCCCAGTCCTAATTGGAGTGGTATCACATGCAGTTTCTGGTCCTACGAGCAAGAGTTGTTTTCTGGTAAAAAAAGTCACTGTTGTGCTCCCATTGCCGTACACAGTTCTAATAGCACATGCGTCTGTTCCCAGCAAGTCCAGTGTATAGGACTGAAGAGGAGCTACTGTTCTTGTCAGTTTCCTAAGCAGAGTTGAACTAGATATGGCCCCAGTGTGTAGGAAGCACAGTTCTTATGTTCTGAGCAAGCTCAATATTAAGGCCCTATAGGAAACACAGTAGAGTAGAAGAGTGCTCTTTTCTCAAAAGCAGAGTGTGTTTCTTGAAGGCGAGCTAGCGTTTGTTTCCTTGTCCTAAATGGAGTTGAATCACAGGCAGTTTCTGGTCCTACGAACAAGAGTTCTATTCTGGTAAGGAAATTCACATTGCGCTTCCATTGCCATACACAGTGCAAATAGCATTCGCGTCTTCTCCCTTCAAATACAGTGTATTGGACTCAATAGGTGCTACTGTTCTTGTCAGTTTCCTAAGCAGAGTTGAACTAGATATGATACATGTTTGTAGGAAGCACAGTTCTTTTGTTCTGAGCATGCTAACTGTTTGGACCCCATAGGAAACACAGTAGAGTAGAAGAGTGCTCTTTTCTCTAAAGCAGAGTGTGTTTCTTATAAGGCGAGCTAGCGTTTGTTTCCCAGTCCTAAATGGAGTTGAATCACATGCAGTTTCTGGTCCTATGAGCAAGAGTTGTTTTCTGGTAAGGAAAGTCACTATTGTGCTCCCATTGCCATACACATTGCAAATAGCACTCCCGTCTGTTCCCAGCAAGTACAGTGTATTGGACTGAGAGGAGCTACTGTTCTTCTCATTTTCCTAAGCAGAGTTGAACTAGATATGGCCCGTGTGTCTAGGAAACACAGTTCATTTGTTCTGAGCAAGCTCACTGTTCTGGCCCTATAGGAAACACAGTAGAGTAGAAGAGTGCTCTTTTCTCAAAATCAGAGTGTGTTTCTTGTAAGGCGAGCTAGAGTTTGTTTCCCAGTCCTAAATGGAGTTGAGTCACATGCAGTTTTTTGTCCTACGAGCAAGAGTTGTTTTCTGGTAAGACGAGTCACTATTGTGCTCCAATTGCCATACACAGTGCAAATAGCACTCGAGTCTGTTCCCACCAAGTACAGTGTATCAGACTGAAGAGGAGCTACTATTCTTGTCAGTTTCCTAAGCAGAGTTGAACTAGATATGGCCCATGTGTGTAGGAAGCACAGTTCTTATGTTCTGAGCAAGCTCACTGTTCTGGCCCTATAGGAAACACAGTTGAGTAGAAGAGTGCTATTTTCTCAAAAGCAGAGTGTGTTTCTTGTAAGGCAAGCTAGCTTTTGTTTCCCAGTCCTAAATGGAGTTGAATCACATGCAGTTTCTGGTCCTACGAGCAAGAGTTGTTTTATGGTAAGAATAGTCACTACTGCGCTGCAATTGCCATACACAGTGCAAATAGCACTGGCGTCTGTTCCCAGCAAGTACAGTGTATTGGACTGAAGAGGATCTACTGTTCTTGTCAGGTTCCTAAGCAGAATTGAACTAGATATGGCCCGTGTGTTTAGGAAGCATAGTTCTTTTGTTCTGAGCAAGCTCACTGTTCGGACCCCATAGGAAACACAGTAGAGTAGAAGAATGCTCTTTTCTCTAAAGCACAGTGTGTTTCTTGTAAAGACAGCTAGCGTTTGTTTCCCAGTCCTAAATGGAGTTGAATCACATGCAGTTCCTGGTCCTACAAGCAAGAGTTGTTTTCTGGTAAGGAAAGTCACTATTGTGCTCCCGTTGCCATACACAGTGCAACTAGCACTCATGTCTGTTCCCAGCAAGTACAGTGTATCGGACTGAAGAGGAGCTACTGTTCTTGTCAGTTTCCTAAGGGGAGTTGAACTAGATATGGCCCGTGTGTGTAGGAAGCACAGTTCTTATGTTCTGAGCTAGCTCACTGTTCTGGCCCTATAGGAAACACAGTAGAGTAGAAGAGTGCTCTTTTCTCAAAAGCAGAGTGTGTTTCTTGTAAGGCGAGCTAGCGTTTGTTTCCTAGTCCTAAATGGAGTTGAATCACATGCAGTTTCTGGTCCTACAAGCAAGAGTTGTTTTCTGGTAAGGAAAGTCACTATTGTGCTCCCATTGCCATACACAGGGCAAATAGCACTCGCATCTTTTCACAGCAAGTACAGTGTATTGGACTGAATAGGAGCTACTGTTCTTGTCAGTTTCCTAAGCAGAGTTGAACTAGATATGGTCCGTGTGTGTAGGAAGCACAGTTCTTTTGTTCTGAGCAAGCTCACTGTATGGACCCCATATTAAACACAGTAGAGTAGAAGAGTGCTCTTTTCTCTAAAGCAGAGTGTGTTTCATGTAAGGCAAGCTAGCGTTTTTTTCCCAGTCCTAAATGGAGTGGAATCACATTCAGTTTCTGGTCCTACGAGCAGAGTTGTTTTATGGTAAGAATAGTCACTACTGCGCTGCCATTGCCATACACAGTGCAAATAGCACTGGCGTCTGTTCCCAGCAAGTACAGTGTATTGGACTGAAGAGGATCTACTGTTCTTGTCAGGTTCCTAAGCAGAATTGAACTAGGTATGGCCGTGTGTGTAGGAAGCATAGTTTTTTTATTCTGAGCAAGCTCACTGTTCGGACCCCATAGGAAAAACTGTAGAGTAGAAGAATGCCCTTTTCTCTAAAGCAGAGTGTGTTTCTTGTAAGGACAGCTAGCATTTGTTTCCCAGTCCTAAATGGAGTTGAATCACATGCAGTTCCTGGTCCTACAAGCAAGAGTTGTTTTCTGGTAAGAAGAGTCACTATTGCGCTGCCATTGCCATACACAGGACAAATAGCACTGGCGTCTGTTCCCAGCAAGTACAGTGTATTGGATTGAAGAGGATCTACTGTTCTTGTCAGGTTCCTAAGCAGACTTGAACTAGATATGGCCGTGTGTGTAGGAAGCACAGTTTTTTTTGTTCTGAGCAACTCACTCTTCGGAACACATAGGAAACACAGTAGAGTAGAAGAGTGCTCTTTTCTCAAAAGCAGAGTGTGTTTCTTGGAAGGCGAGCTAGCGTTTGTTTCCACGACCTAAATGGAGTTGAGTCACGTGCAGTTTTTTGTCCTACGAGCAAGAGTTGTTTTCTGGTAAGACGAGTCACTATTGCGCTGCCATTGCCATACACAGGACAAATAGCACTGGCATCTGTTCCCAGCAAGTACAGTGTATTGGATTGAAGAGGAGCTACTGTTCTTGTCAGTTTCCTAAGCAGAGTTGAACTAGATATGGCCCGTGTGTGTAGGAAGCACAGTTCTTTTGTTCTGAGAAAGCACACTGTTCGGACCATGTAGGAAACACAGTAGAGGAGAAGAGTGCTCTTTACTCAAAAGCAGAGTGTGTTTCTTGTAAGGCGAGCTAGCATTTGTTTCCCAGTCCTAATTGGAGTGGTATCACATGCAGTTTCTGGTCCTACGAGCAAGAGTTGTTTTCTGGTAAAAAAAGTCACTGTTGTGCTCCCATTGCCGTACACATTTCAAATAGCACATGCGTCTGTTCCCAGCAAGTCCAGTGTATAGGACTGAAGAGGAGCTACTGTTCTTGTCAGTTTCCTAAGCAGAGTTGAACTAGATATGGCCCGAGTGTGTAGGAAGCACAGTTCTTATGTTCTGAGCAAGCTCAATGTTAAGGCCCTATAGGAAACACAGTAGAGTAGAAGAGTGCTCTTTTCTCAAAAGCAGAGTGTGTTTCTTGTAAGGCGAGCTAGCGTTTGTTTCCTAGTCCTAAATGGAGTTGAATCACAGGCAGTTTCTGGTCCTACGAACAAGAGTTCTATTCTGGTAAGGAAATTCACATTGCGCTCCCATTGCCATACACAGTGCAAATAGCAATCGTGTCTTCTCCCTTCAAATACAGTGTATTGGACTCAATAGGTGCTACTGTTCTTGTCAGTTTCCTAAGCAGAGTTGAACTAGATATGATACATGTTTGTAGGAAGCACAGTTCTTTTGTTCTGAGCATGCTCACTGTTTGGACCCCATAGGAAACACAGTAGAGTAGAAGAGTGCTCTTTTCTCTAAAGCAGAGTGTGTTTCTTGTAAGGCGAGCTAGCGTTTGTTTCCCAGTCCTAAATGGAGTTGAATCACATGCAGTTTCTGGTCCTATGAGCAAGAGTTGTTTTCTGGTAAGGAAAGTCACTATTGTGCTCCCATTGCCATACACATTGCAAATAGCACTCCCGTCTGTTCCCAGCAAGTACAGTGTATTGGACTGAGAGGAGCTACTGTTCTTCTCATTTTCCTAAGCAGAGTTGAACTAGATATGGCCCGTGTGTCTAGGAAACACAGTTCATTTGTTCTGAGCAAGCTCACTGTTCTGGCCCTATAGGAAACACAGTAGAGTAGAAGAGTGCTCTTTTCTCAAAAGCAGAGTGTGTTTCTTGTAAGGCGAGCTAGAGTTTGTTTCCCAGTCCTAAATGGAGTTGAGTCACATGCAGTTTTTTGTCCTACGAGCAAGAGTTGTTTTCTGGTAAGACGAGTCACTATTGTGCTCCAATTGCCATACACAGTGCAAATAGCACTCGAGTCTGTTCCCAGCAAGTAGAGTGTATTGGATTGAAGAGGAGCTACTGTTCTTGTCAGTTTCCTAAGCAGAGTTGAACTAGATATGGCCCGTGTGTGTAGGAAGCACAGTTCTTATGTTCTGAGCAAGCTCACTGTTCTGGCCCTATAGGAAACACAGTTGAGTAGAAGAGTGCTATTTTCTCAAAAGCAGAGTGTGTTTCTTGTAAGGCAAGCTAGCTTTTGTTTCCCAGTCCTAAATGGAGTTGAATCACATGCAGTTTCTGGTCCTACGAGCAAGAGTTGTTTTATGGTAAGAATAGTCACTACTGCGCTGCAATTGCCATACACAGTGCAAATAGCACTGGCGTCTGTTCCCAGCAAGTACAGTGTATTGGACTGAAGAGGATCTACTGTTCTTGTCAGGTTCCTAAGCAGAATTGAACTAGATATGGCCCGTGTGTTTAGGAAGCATAGTTCTTTTGTTCTGAGCAAGCTCACTGTTCGGACCCCCATAGGAAACACAGTAGAGTAGAAGAATGCTCTTTTCTCTAAAGCACAGTGTGTTTCTTGTAAAGACAGCTAGCGTTTGTTTCCCAGTCCTAAATGGAGTTGAATCACATGCAGTTCCTGGTCCTACAAGCAAGAGTTGTTTTCTGGTAAGGAAAGTCACTATTGTGCTCCCGTTGCCATACACAGTGCAACTAGCACTCATGTCTGTTCCCAGCAAGTACAGTGTATCGGACTGAAGAGGAGCTACTGTTCTTGTCAGTTTCCTAAGGGGAGTTGAACTAGATATGGCCCGTGTGTGTAGGAAGCACAGTTCTTATGTTCTGAGCTAGCTCACTGTTCTGGCCCTATAGGAAACACAGTAGAGTAGAAGAGTGCTCTTTTCTCAAAAGCAGAGTGTGTTTCTTGTAAGGCGAGCTAGCGTTTGTTTCCTAGTCCTAAATGGAGTTGAATCACATGCAGTTTCTGGTCCTACGAGCAAGAGTTGTTTTCTGGTAAGGAAAGTCACTATTGTGCTCCCATTGCCATACACAGGGCAAATAGCACTCGCATGTTTTCACAGCAAGTACAGTGTATTGGACTGAATAGGAGCTACTGTTCTTGTCAGTTTCCTAAGCAGAGTTGAACTAGATATGGTCCGTGTGTGTAGGAAGCACAGTTCTTTTGTTCTGAGCAAGCTCACTGTATGGACCCCATATTAAACACAGTAGAGTAGAAGAGTGCTCTTTTCTCTAAAGCAGAGTGTGTTTCATGTAAGGCAAGCTAGCGTTTGTTTCCCAGTCCTAAATGGAGTGGAATCACATTCAGTTTCTGGTCCTACGAGCAGAGTTGTTTTATGGTAAGAATAGTCACTACTGCGCTGCCATTGCCATACACAGTGCAAATAGCACTGGCGTCTGTTCCCAGCAAGTACAGTGTATTGGACTGAAGAGGATCTACTGTTCTTGTCAGGTTCCTAAGCAGAATTGAACTAGGTATGGCCGTGTGTGTAGGAAGCATAGTTCTTTTATTCTGAGCAAGCTCACTGTTCGGACCCCATAGGAAAAACTGTAGAGTAGAAGAATGCCCTTTTCTCTAAAGCAGAGTGTGTTTCATGTAAGGACAGCTAGCATTTGTTTCCCAGTCCTAAATGGAGTTGAATCACATGCAGTTCCTGGTCCTACAAGCAAGAGTTGTTTTCTGGTAAGAAGAGTCACTATTGCGCTGCCATTGCCATACACAGGACAAATAGCACTGGCGTCTGTTCCCAGCAAGTACAGTGTATTGGATTGAAGAGGATCTACTGTTCTTGTCAGGTTCCTAAGCAGACTTGAACTAGATATGGCCGTGTGTGTAGGAAGCACAGTTTTTTTTTGTTCTGAGCAACTCACTCTTCGGAACACATAGGAAACACAGTAGAGTAGAAGAGTGCTCTTTTCTCAAAAGCAGAGTGTGTTTCTTGGAAGGCGAGCTAGCGTTTGTTTCCACGACCTAAATGGAGTTGAGTCACGTGCAGTTTTTTGTCCTACGAGCAAGAGTTGTTTTCTGGTAAGACGAGTCACTATTGCGCTGCCATTGCCATACACAGGACAAATAGCACTGGCATCTGTTCCCAGCAAGTACAGTGTATTGGATTGAAGAGGAGCTACTGTTCTTGTCAGTTTCCTAAGCAGAGTTGAACTAGATATGGCCCGTGTGTGTAGGAAGCACAGTTCTTTTGTTCTGAGAAAGCACACTGTTCGGACCATGTAGGAAACACAGTAGAGGAGAAGAGTGCTCTTTACTCAAAAGCAGAGTGTGTTTCTTGTAAGGCGAGCTAGCATTTGTTTCCCAGTCCTAATTGGAGTGGTATCACATGCAGTTTCTGGTCCTACGAGCAAGAGTTGTTTTCTGGTAAAAAAAGTCACTGTTGTGCTCCCATTGCCGTACACAGTTCAAATAGCACATGCGTCTGTTCCCAGCAAGTCCAGTGTATAGGACTGAAGAGGAGCTACTGTTCTTGTCAGTTTCGTAAGCAGAGTTGAACTAGATATGGCCCGAGTGTGTAGGAAGCACAGTTCTTATGTTCTGAGCAAGCTCAATGTTAAGGCCCTATAGGAAACACAGTAGAGTAGAAGAGTGCTCTTTTCTCAAAAGCAGAGTGTGTTTCTTGTAAGGCGAGCTAGCGTTTGTTTCCTAGTCCTAAATGGAGTTGAATCACAGGCAGTTTCTGGTCCTACGAACAAGAGTTCTATTCTGGTAAGGAAATTCACATTGCGCTCCCATTGCCATACACAGTGCAAATAGCAATCGCGTCTTCTCCCTTCAAATACAGTGTATTGGACTCAATAGGTGCTACTGTTCTTGTCAGTTTCCTAAGCAGAGTTGAACTAGATATGATACATGTTTGTAGGAAGCACAGTTCTTTTGTTCTGAGCATGCTCACTGTTTGGACCCCATAGGAAACACAGTAGAGTAGAAGAGTGCTCTTTTCTCTAAAGCAGAGTGTGTTTCTTGTAAGGCGAGCTAGCGTTTGTTTCCCAGTCCTAAATGGAGTTGAATCACATGCAGTTTCTGGTCCTATGAGCAAGAGTTGTTTTCTGGTAAGGAAAGTCACTATTGTGCTCCCATTGCCATACACATTGCAAATAGCACTCCCGTCTGTTCCCAGCAAGTACAGTGTATTGGACTGAGAGGAGCTACTGTTCTTCTCATTTTCCTAAGCAGAGTTGAACTAGATATGGCCCGTGTGTCTAGGAAACACAGTTCATTTGTTCTGAGCAAGCTCACTGTTCTGGCCCTATAGGAAACACAGTAGAGTAGAAGAGTGCTCTTTTCTCAAAAGCAGAGTGTGTTTCTTGTAAGGCGAGCTAGAGTTTGTTTCCCAGTCCTAAATGGAGTTGAGTCACATGCAGTTTTTTGTCCTACGAGCAAGAGTTGTTTTCTGGTAAGACGAGTCACTATTGTGCTCCAATTGCCATACACAGTGCAAATAGCACTCGAGTCTGTTCCCAGCAAGTAGAGTGTATTGGATTGAAGAGGAGCTACTGTTCTTGTCAGTTTCCTAAGCAGAGTTGAACTAGATATGGCCCGTGTGTGTAGGAAGCACAGTTCTTTTGTTCTGAGCAAGCTCACTGTTCTGGCCCTATAGGAAACACAGTAGAGTAGAAGAGTGCTCTTTTCTCTAAAGCAGAGTGTGTTTCTTGGAAGGCGAGCTAGCCTTTGTTTCCCAGTTCTAAATGGAGTTGAATCACATGCAGTTTTTGGACCTAAGAGTAAGAGTTGTTTTCTGGTAAGGAAAGTCACTATTGCACTCCCATTGCCATACACAGTGCAAATAGCACTGATGTCTGTTCCCAGCAAGTACAGTGTATCGGACTGAAGAGGAGCTACTGTTCTTGTCAGTTTCCTAAGCAGAGTTGAACTAGATATGGCCCCTGTGTGTAGGAAGCACAGCTCTTATGTTCTGAGCAAGCTCACTGTTCTGGCCATATAGGAAACACAGTAGAGTAGATGAGTGCTCTTTTCTCAAAAGCAGCGTATGTTTCTTGTAAGGCGAGCTAGCGTTTGTTTCCTAGTCCTAAATGGAGTTGAATCACATGCAGTTTCTGGTGCTACGAGCAAGAGTTGTTTTCTGGTAAGGAAAGTCACTATTGTGCTCCCATTGCCATACACAGGGCAAATAGCACTCGCGTCTTTTCACAGCAAGTACAGTGTATTGGACTGAATAGGAGCTACTGTTCTTGTCAGTCTCCTAAGCAGAGTTGAACTACATATGATCCGTGTGTGTAGGAAGCACAGTTCTTTTGTTCTGAGCAAGCTCACTGTTCGGACCCCATAGGAAACACAGTAGAGTAGAAGAATGCTCTTTTCTCTAAAGCAGAGTGTGTTTCTTGTAAAGACAGCTAGCGTTTGTTTCTCAGTCCTAAATGGAGTTGAATCACATGCAGTTATTGGTCCTACAAGCAAGAGTTGTTTTCTGGTAAGAAGAGTCACTATTGCGCTGCCATTGCCATACACAGGACAAATAGCACTGGCGTCTGTTCCCAGCAAGTTTAGTGTATTGGATTGAAGAGGAGCTACTGTTCTTGTCAGTTTCCTAAGCAGAGTTGAACTAAATATGGCCCGTGTGTAGGAAGCATAGTTCTTTTGTTCTGAGCAAGCTCACTTTTTGGATCCCATAGGAAACACAGTAGAGTAGAAGAGTGCTCTTTTCTCAAAAGCAGAGTGTGTTTCTTGTAAGGCGAGCTAGCGTTTGTTTCCCAGTCCTAAATGGAGATGAATCACATGAAGTTTCTGGTCCTATGAGCAAGAGTTGTTTTCTGGTAAGGAAAGTCACTATTGCGCTCCCATTGCCATACACAGTACAAATAGCACTTGTGTCTGATCCCAGAAAGTACAGTGTATTGCACTGAATAGGTGCTACTGTTCTTGTCAGTTTCCTAAGCAGAGTTGACCTAGATATGGCCGTGTGTGTAGGAAGCACAGTTCTTTTGTTCTGAGCAAGCTCACTGTTTGGACCCCATAGGAAACACAGTAGAGTAGAAGAGTGCTCTTTTCTCAAAAGCAGAGTGTGTTTCATGTAAGGCGAGCTAGCATTTGTTTCCCAGTCCTAAATGGAGTTGAATCACATGCAGTTTCTGCTCCTATGAGCAAGAGTTGTTTTCTGGTAAAGAAAGTCACTATTGCGCGCTCATTGCCATACACAGTGCAAATAGCTCTCGCGTCTGTTCCCAGCAAGTACAGTGTATCAGACTGAAGAGGAGCTACTGCTCTTGTCAGTTTCCTAAGCAGAGTTGAACTAGATATGGCCCGTGTGTGTAGGAAGCACAGTTCTTACGTTCTGAGCAAGCTCACTGTTCTGGCCTTATAGGAAACACAGTAGAGTAGAAGTGTGCTCTTTTCTATAAAGCAGAGTGTGTTTTTGTAAGGCGAGCTAGCGTTTGTGTCCTAGTCCTTAATGGAGTTGAATCACGTGCAGTTTCTGGTCCTACGAACAAGAGTTGTTTCTAGTAAGGAAAGTCACTATTGTGCTCCCATTGCCATACACAGGGCAAATAGCACTCGCGTCTTTTCCCAGCAAGTACAGTGTATTGGACTGAACAGGAGCTACTGTACTTGTTAGTTTCCTAAGCAGAGTTGAACTAGATATGGTCTGTGTGTGTAGGAAGCACAGTTCTTTTGTTCTGAGCAAGCTCACTGTTTGGACCCCATAGGAAACACAGTAGAGTAGAAGAGTGCTCTTTTCCCTAAAGCAGAGTGTGTTTCTTGTAAGGCGAGCTAGCCTTTGCTTCCCAATTCTAAATGGAGTTGAATCACATGCAGTTTCTGTTCCTACGAGCAAGAGTTGTTTTCTGGTAAGGAAAGTCACTATTGCGCTCCCATTGCCATACACAGTGCAAATAGCACTCATGTCTGTTCCCAGCAAGTACAGTGTATCGGACTGAAGAGGAGCTACTGTTCTTGTCAGTTTCCTAAGCAGAGTTGAACTAGATATGGCCTGTGTGTGTAGGAAGCACAGTTCTTATGTTCTGAGCAAGCTCACTGTTCTGGCCCTATAGGAAACACAGTAGAGTAGAAGAGTGCTCTTTTCTCAAAAGCAGAGTGTGTTTCTTGCAAGGCGAGCTAGCGTTTGTTTCCTAGTGCTAAATGGAGTTGAATCACATGCAGTTTCTGGTCCTACGAGCAAGAGTTGTTTTCTGGTAAGGAAAGTCACTATTGAGCTCCTATTGCTGTACACAGGGCAAATAGCACTTGCGTCTTTTCACAGCAAGTACAGTGTATTGGACTGAATAGGAGCTACTCTTCTTGTCAGTTTCCTAAGCAGAGTTGAACAACATATGGTCCGTGTGTGTAGGAAGCACAGTTCTTTTGTTCTGAGCAAGCTCACTGTATGGACCCCATAGGAAACACAGTAGAGTAGAAGAGTGCTCTTTTCTCAAAAGCAGAGTTTGTTTCTTGGAAGGCGAGCTAGCGTTTGTTTCCACGTCCTAAATGGAGTTGAGACACATGCAGTTTTTTGTCCTATGAGCAAGAGTTGTTTTCTGGTAAGACGAGTCACTATTGTGCTCCAATTGCCATACACAGTGCAAATAGCACTCGCGTCTGTTCCCAGCAAGTGCAGTGTATTGGACTGAAGAGGAGATACTGTTCTTGTCAGTTTCCTAAGCAGAGTTGAACTAGATATGGCCAGTGTGTGTAGGAAGCACAGTTCTTTTATTCTGAGCCAGCACACTGTTCGGACAATGCAGGAAACACAGTAGAATAGAAGAGTGCTCTTTTCTCAAAAGCAGAGTGTGTTTCTTGTAAGGCGAGCTAGCGTTTGTTTCCCAGTCCTAAATGTAGTTGAATCACATGCAGTTTCTGCTCCCAAGAGCAAGAGTTGTTTTCTGGTAAGGAAAGTCACTATTGTGCTCCCATTGCCATACAGAGTGCAAATAGTACTCGCGTCTGTTCCTAGCAAGTACAGTGTATCGGACTGAAGAGGAGCTACTGTTCTTGTCAGTTTCCTAAGCAGAGTTGAACTAGATATGGCCCGTGTGTGTAGGAAGCACAGTTCTTTTGTTCTGAGCAAGCTCACTGTTCTGGCCCTATAGGAAACACAGTAGAGTAGAAGAGTGCTCTTTTCTCTAAAGCAGAGTGTGTTTCTTGGAAGGCGAGCTAGCCTTTGTTTCCCAGTTCTAAATGGAGTTGAATCACATGCAGTTTTTGGACCTAAGAGTAAGAGTTGTTTTCTGGTAAGGAAAGTCACTATTGCACTCCCATTGCCATACACAGTGCAAATAGCACTGATGTCTGTTCCCAGCAAGTACAGTGTATCGGACTGAAGAGGAGCTACTGTTCTTGTCAGTTTCCTAAGCAGAGTTGAACTAGATATGGCCCCTGTGTGTAGGAAGCACAGATCTTATGTTCTGAGCAAGCTCACTGTTCTGGCCTTATAGGAAACACAGTAGAGTAGATGAGTGCTCTTTTCTCAAAAGCAGCGTGTGTTTCTTGTAAGGCGAGCTAGCGTTTGTTTCCTAGTCCTAAATGGAGTTGAATCACATGCAGTTTCTGGTCCTACGAGCAAGAGTTGTTTTCTGGTAAGGAAAGTCACTATTGTGCTCCCATTGCCATACACAGGGCAAATAGCACTCGCGTCTTTTCACAGCAAGTACAGTGTATTGGACTGAATAGGAGCTACTGTTCTTGTCAGTCTCCTAAGCAGAGTTGAACTACATATGATCCGTGTGTGTAGGAAGCACAGTTCTTTTGTTCTGAGCAAGCTCACTGTTCGGACCCCATAGGAAACACAGTAGAGTAGAAGAATGCTCTTTTCTCTAAAGCAGAGTGTGTTTTTTGTAAAGACAGCTAGCGTTTGTTTCTCAGTCCTAAATGGAGTTGAATCACATGCAGTTATTGGTCCTACAAGCAAGAGTTGTTTTCTGGTAAGAAGAGTCACTATTGCGCTGCCATTGCCATACACAGGACAAATAGCACTGGCGTCTGTTCCCAGCAAGTACAGTGTATCGGACTGAAGAGGAACTACTGTTCTTGTCAGTTTCCTAAGCAGAGTTGAACTAGATATGGCCCGTGTGTGTAGGAAGCACAGTTCTTACGTTCTGAGCAAGCTCACTGTTCTGGCCTTATAGGAAACACAGTAGAGTAGAAGTGTGCTCTTTTCTATAAAGCAGAGTGTGTTTTTGTAAGGCGAGCTAGCGTTTGTGTCCTAGTCCTTAATGGAGTTGAATCACGTGCAGTTTCTGGTCCTACGAACAAGAGTTGTTTCTAGTAAGGAAAGTCACTATTGTGCTCCCATTGCCCTACACAAGGCAAATAGCACTCGCGTCTTTTCCCAGCAAGTACAGTGTATTGGACTGAACAGGAGCTACTGTACTTGTTAGTTTCCTAAGCAGAGTTGAACTAGATATGGTCTGTGTGTGTAGGAAGCACAGTTCTTTTGTTCTGAGCAAGCTCACTGTTTGGACCCCATAGGAAACACAGTAGAGTAGAAGAGTGCTCTTTTCCCTAAAGCAGAGTGTGTTTCTTGTAAGGCGAGCTAGCCTTTGCTTCCCAATTCTAAATGGAGTTGAATCACATGCAGTTTCTGGTCCTACGAGCAAGAGTTGTTTTCTGGTAAGGAAAGTCACTATTGCGCTCCCATTGCCATACACAGTGCAAATAGCACTCATGTCTGTTCCCAGCAAGTACAGTGTATCGGACTGAAGAGGAGCTACTGTTCTTGTCAGTTTCCTAAGCAGAGTTGAACTAGATATGGCCTGTGTGTGTAGGAAGCACAGTTCTTATGTTCTGAGCAAGCTCACTGTTCTGGCCCTATAGGAAACACAGTAGAGTAGAAGAGTGCTCTTTTCTCAAAAGCAGAGTGTGTTTCTTGTAAGGCGAGCTAGCGTTTGTTTCCTAGTGCTAAATGGAGTTGAATCACATGCAGTTTCTGGTCCTACGAGCAAGAGTTGTTTTCTGGTAAGGAAAGTCACTATTGAGCTCCCATTGCTGTACACAGGGCAAATAGCACTTGCGTCTTTTCACAGCAAGTACAGTGTATTGGACTGAATAGGAGCTACTGTTCTTGTCAGTTTCCTAAGCAGAGTTGAACTAGATATGGCCCGTGTGTGTAGGAAGCACAGTTCTTTTGTTCTGAGCAAGCTCACTGTATGGACCCCATAGGAAACACAGTAGAGTAGAAGAGTGCTCTTTTCTCAAAAGCAGAGTTTGTTTCTTGGAAGGCGAGCTAGCGTTTGTTTCCACGTCCTAAATGGAGTTGAGACACATGCAGTTTTTTGTCCTATGAGCAAGAGTTGTTTTCTGGTAAGACGAGTCACTATTGTGCTCCAATTGCCATAAACAGTGCAAATAGCACTCGCGTCTGTTCCCAGCAAGTGCAGTGTATTGGACTGAAGAGGAGCTACTGTTCTTGTCAGTTTCCTAAGCAGAGTTGAACTAGATATGGCCAGTGTGTGTAGGAAGCACAGTTCTTTTATTCTGAGCCAGCACACTGTTCGGACAATGTAGGAAACACAGTAGAATAGAAGAGTGCTCTTTTCTCAAAAGCAGAGTGTGTTTCTTGTAAGGCGAGCTAGCGTTTGTTTCCCAGTCCTAAATGGAGTTGAATCACATGCAGTTTCTGCTCCCAAGAGCAAGAGTTGTTTTCTGGTAAGGAAAGTCACTATTGTGCTCCCATTGCCATACAGAGTGCAAATAGTACTCGCGTCTGTTCCTAGCAAGTACAGTGTATCGGACTGAAGAGGAGCTACTGTTCTTGTCAGTTTCCTAAGCAGAGTTGAACTAGATATGCCCCGTGTGTGAAGGAAGCACAGTTCTTATGTTCTGAGCAAGCTCACTGTTCTGGCCCCATAGGAAACACAGTAGAGTAGAAGAGTGCTCTTTTCTCTAAAGCAGAGTGTGTTTCTTGTAAGGCGAGCTAGCGTTTGTTTCCTAGTCCTAAATGGAGTTTAATCACATGCAGTTTTTTGTCCTAGGAGCAAGAGTTGTTTTCTGGTAAGATGAGTCACTATTGTGCTCCAATTGCCATACACAGTGCATATAGCACTCGCGTCTGTTCCCACCAAGTACAGTGTATTGGACTGAAGAGGAGCTACTGTTCTTTTCAGGTTCCTAAGCAGAGTTGAACTAGATATGGCCCGTGTGTGTAGGAAGCACAGTTCTTTTGTTCAGAGCAAGCTCACTGTTCGGACCCCATAGGAAAAACAGTAGAGTAGAAGAGTGCTCTTTTCTCTAAAGCAGAGTGTGTTTCTTGTAAGGCGAGCTAGGTTTTGTTTCCCAGTCCTAAATGGAGTTGAATCACATGCAGTTTCTGGTCCTACGAGCAAGAGTTGTTTTATGGTAAGAATAGTCACTACTGCGCTGCAATTGCCATACACAGTGCAAATAGCACTGGCGTCTGTTCCCAGCAAGTACAGTGTATTGGACTGAAGAGGATCTACTGTTCTTGTCAGGTTCCTAAGCAGAATTGAACTAGATATGGCCCGTGTTTTTAGGAAGCATAGTTCTTTTGTTCTGAGCTAGCTCACTGTTCGGACCCCATAGGAAACACAGTAGAGTAGAAGAATGCTCTTTTCTCTAAAGCACAGTGTGTTTCTTGTAAGGCGAGCTAGCGTTTGTTTCCCAGTCCTAAATGGAGTTGAATCACATGCAGTTTCTGCTCCCAAGAGCAAGAGTTGTTTTCTGGTAAGGAAAGTCACTATTGTGCTCCCATTGCCATACACAGGGCAAATAGCACTCGCATCTTTTCACAGCAAGTACAGTGTATTGGACTGAATAGGAGCTACTGTTCTTGTCAGTTTCCTAAGCAGAGTTGAACTAGATATGGTCCGTGTGTGTAGGAAGCACAGTTCTTTTGTTCTGAGCAAGCTCACTGTATGGACCCCATAGGAAACACAGTAGAGTAGAAGAGTGCTCTTTTCTCTAAAGCAGAGTGTGTTTCATGTAAGGCAAGCTAGCGTTTGTTTCCCAGTCCTAAATGGAGTGGAATCACATTCAGTTTCTGGTCCTACGAGCAAGAGTTGTTTTATGGTAAGAATAGTCACTACTGCGCTGCCATTGCCATACACAGTGCAAATAGCACTGGCGTCTGTTCCCAGCAAGTACAGTGTATTGGATTGAAGAGGATGTACTGTTCTTGTCAGCTTCCTAAGCAGACTTGAACTAGATATGGCCGTGTGTGTAGGAAGCACAGTTTTTTTTGTTCTGAGCAAGCTCACTCTTCGGAACACATAGGAAACACAGTAGAGTAGAAGAGTGCTCTTTTCTCAAAAGCAGAGTGTGTTTCTTGTAAGGACAGCTAGCATTTGTTTCCCAGTCCTAAATGGAGTTGAATCACATGCAGTTCCTTGTCCTACAAGCAAGAGATGTTTTCTGGTAAGAAGAGTCACTATTGCGCTGCCATTGCCATACACAGTGCAAATAGCACTGGCGTCTGTTCCCAGCAAGTACAGTGTATTGGACTGAAGAGGATCTACTGTTCTTGTCAGGTTCCTAAGCAGAATTGAACTAGATATGGCCCGTGTTTTTAGGAAGCATAGTTCTTTTGTTCTGAGCAAGCTCACTGTTCGGACCCCATAGGAAACACAGTAGAGTAGAAGAATGCTCTTTTCTCTAAAGCACAGTGTGTTTCTTGTAAGGCGAGCTAGCGTTTGTTTCCCAGTCCTAAATGGAGTTGAATCACATGCAGTTTCTGCTCCCAAGAGCAAGAGTTGTTTTCTGGTAAGGAAAGTCACTATTGTGCTCCCATTGCCATACACAGGGCAAATAGCACTCGCATCTTTTCACAGCAAGTACAGTGTATTGGACTGAATAGGAGCTACTGTTCTTGTCAGTTTCCTAAGCAGAGTTGAACTAGATATGGTCCGTGTGTGTAGGAAGCACAGTTCTTTTGTTCTGAGCAAGCTCACTGTATGGACCCCATAGGAAACACAGTAGAGTAGAAGAGTGCTCTTTTCTCTAAAGCAGAGTGTGTTTCATGTAAGGCAAGCTAGCGTTTGTTTCCCAGTCCTAAATGGAGTGGAATCACATTCAGTTTCTGGTCCTACGAGCAAGAGTTGTTTTATGGTAAGAATAGTCACTACTGCGCTGCCATTGCCATACACAGTGCAAATAGCACTGGCGTCTGTTCCCAGCAAGTACAGTGTATTGGATTGAAGAGGATGTACTGTTCTTGTCAGCTTCCTAAGCAGACTTGAACTAGATATGGCCGTGTGTGTAGGAAGCACAGTTTTTTTTGTTCTGAGCAAGCTCACTCTTCGGAACACATAGGAAACACAGTAGAGTAGAAGAGTGCTCTTTTCTCAAAAGCAGAGTGTGTTTCTTGGAAGGCGAGCTAGCGTTTGTTTCCATGTCCTAAATGGAGTTGAGTCACGTGCAGTTTTTTGTCCTATGATCAAGAGTTGTTTTCTGGTAAGACGAGTCACTATTGTGCTCCAATTGCCATACAGAGTGCAAATAGCACTCGCGTCTGTTCCCAGCAAGTACAGTGTATTGGACTGAAGAGGAGCTACTGTTCTTGTCAGTTTCCTAAGCAGAGTTGAACTAAATATGGCCCGTGTGTGTAGGAAGCACAGTTCTTTTGTTCTGAGAAAGCACACTGTTCGGACCCTGTAGGAAACACAGTAGAGGAGAAGAGTGCTGTTTTCTCAAAAGCAGAGTGTGTTTCTTGTAAGGCGAGCTAGCATTTGTTTCCCAGTTCTAAATAGAGTGGTATCACATGCAGTTTCTGGTCCTACGAGCAAGAGATGTTTTCTGGTAAGGAAAGTCACTATTGCGCTCCCATTGCCATACACAGTGCAAATAGCACTCATGTCTGTTCCCAGCAAGTACAGTGTATCGGACTGAAGAGGAGCTACTGTTCTTGTCAGTTTCCTAAGCAGAGTTGAACTAGATATGGCCTGTGTGTGTAGGAAGCACAGTTCTTATGTTCTGAGCAAGCTCACTGTTCTGGCCCTATAGGAAACACAGTAGAGTAGAAGAGTGCTCTTTTCTCAAAAGCAGAGTGTGTTCCTTGTAAGGCGAGCTAGCGTTTGTTTCCTAGTCCTAAATGGAGTTGAATCACATGCAGTTTCTGGTCCTACGAGCAAGAGTTGTTTTCTGGTAAGGAAAGTCACTATTGAGCTTCCATTGTTGTACACCGGGCAAATAGCACTTGCGTCTTTTCATAGCAAGTACAGTGTATTGGACTGAATAGGAGCTACTGTTCTTGTCAGTTTCCTAAGCAGAGTTGAACAACATATGGTCCGTGTGTGTAGGAAGCAAAGTTCTTTTGTTCTGAGCAAGCTCACTGTATGGACCACATAGGAAACACAGTAGAGTAGAATAGTGCTCTTTTCTCTAAAGCAGAGTGTGTTTCTTGTAAGGCGAGCTAGCGTTTGTTTCCTAGTCCTAAATGGAGTTTAATCACATGCAGTTTTTTGTCCTAGGAGCAAGAGTTGTTTTCTGGTAAGATGAGTCACTATTGTGCTCCAATTGCCATACACAGTGCATATAGCACTCGCGTCTGTTCCCACCAAGTACAGTGTATTTGACTGAAGAGGAGCTACTGTTCTTTTCAGTTTCCTAAGCAGAGTTGAACTAGATATGGCCCGTGTGTGTAGGAAGCACAGTTCTTTTGTTCAGAGCAAGCTCACTGTTCGGACCCCATAGGAAAAACTGTAGAGTAGAAGAGTGCTCTTTTCTCAAAAGCAGAGTGTGTTTCTTGTAAGGCGAGCTAGGTTTTGTTTCCCAGTCCTAAATGGAGTTGAATCACATGCAGTTTCTGGTCCTACGAGCAAGAGTTGTTTTATGGTAAGAATAGTCACTACTGCGCTGCAATTGCCATACACAGTGCAAATAGCACTGGCGTCTGTTCCCAGCAAGTACAGTGTATTGGACTGAAGAGGATCTACTGTTCTTGTCAGGTTCCTAAGCAGAATTGAACTAGATATGGCCCGTGTTTTTAGGAAGCATAGTTCTTTTGTTCTGAGCAAGCTCACTGTTCGGACCCCATAGGAAACACAGTAGAGTAGAAGAATGCTCTTTTCTCTAAAGCACAGTGTGTTTCTTGTAAGGCGAGCTAGCGTTTGTTTCCCAGTCCTAAATGGAGTTGAATCACATGCAGTTTCTGCTCCCAAGAGCAAGAGTTGTTTTCTGGTAAGGAAAGTCACTATTGTGCTCCCATTGCCATACACAGGGCAAATAGCACTCGCATCTTTTCACAGCAAGTACAGTGTATTGGACTGAATAGGAGCTACTGTTCTTGTCAGTTTCCTAAGCAGAGTTGAACTAGATATGGTCCGTGTGTGTAGGAAGCACAGTTCTTTTGTTCTGAGCAAGCTCACTGTATGGACCCCATAGGAAACACAGTAGAGTAGAAGAGTGCTCTTTTCTCTAAAGCAGAGTGTGTTTCATGTAAGGCAAGCTAGCGTTTGTTTCCCAGTCCTAAATGGAGTGGAATCACATTCAGTTTCTGGTCCTACGAGCAAGAGTTGTTTTATGGTAAGAATAGTCACTACTGCGCTGCCATTGCCATACACAGTGCAAATAGCACTGGCGTCTGTTCCCAGCAAGTACAGTGTATTGGATTGAAGAGGATGTACTGTTCTTGTCAGCTTCCTAAGCAGACTTGAACTAGATATGGCCGTGTGTGTAGGAAGCACAGTTTTTTTTGTTCTGAGCAAGCTCACTCTTCGGAACACATAGGAAACACAGTAGAGTAGAAGAGTGCTCTTTTCTCAAAAGCAGAGTGTGTTTCTTGGAAGGCGAGCTAGCGTTTGTTTCCACGTCCTAAATGGAGTTGAGTCACGTGCAGTTTTTTGTCCTACGAGCAAGAGTTGTTTTCTGGTAAGACGAGTCACTATTGCGCTGCCATTGCCATACACAGGACAAATAGCACTGGCATCTGTTCCCAGCAAGTACAGTGTATTGGATTGAAGAGGAGCTACTGTTCTTGTCAGTTTCCTAAGCAGAGTTGAACTAGATATGGCCCGTGTGTGTAGGAAGCACAGTTCTTTTGTTCTGAGAAAGCACACTGTTCGGACCCTGTAGGAAACACAGTAGAGGAGAAGAGTGCTCTTTACTCAAAAGCAGAGTGTGTTTCGTGTAAGGCGAGCTAGCATTTGTTTCCCAGTCCTAATTGGAGTGGTATCACATGCAGTTTCTGGTCCTACGAGCAAGAGTTGTTTTCTGGTAAAAAAAAAGTCACTGTTGTGCTCCCATTGCTGTACACAGTTCAAATAGCACATGCGTCTGTTCCCAGCAAGTCCAGTGTATAGGACTGAAGAGGAGCTACTGTTCTTGTCAGTTTCCTAAGCAGAGTTGAACTAGATATGGCCCGAGTGTGTAGGAAGCACAGTTCTTATGTTCTGAGCAAGCTCAATGTTAAGGCCCTATAGGAAACACAGTAGAGTAGAAGAGTGCTCTTTTCTCAAAAGCAGAGTGTGTTTCTTGTAAGGCGGGCTAGAGTTTGTTTCCCAGTCCTAAATGGAGTTGAATCACATGCAGTTTCTGGTCCTACGAACAAGAGTTGTTTTCTGATAAGGAAAGTCACTCTTGTGCTCCCATTGCCCTACACAAGGCAAATAGCCCTCGCGTCTTTTCCCAGCAAGTACAGTATATTGGATTGAATAGGAGCTACTGTTCTTGTCAGTCTCCTAAGCAGAGTTGAACTAGATATGGTCCGTGTGTGTAGTAAGCACAGTTCTTTTGTTCTGAGCATGCTCACTGTTTGGACCTCATAGGAAACACAGTAGAGTAGAAGAGTGTTCTTTTCCCTAAAGCAGAGTGTGTTCCTTGTAAGGCAAGATAGCATTTGTTTCCCAGTCCTAAATGGAGTGGAATCACATGCAGTTTCTGGTCCTACGAGCAAGAGTTGTTTTCTGGTAAGAAAGTCACGATTGCGCTTTCATTGCCATACACAGTGAAAATAGCACTTGCATCTGTTCCCAGCAAGTACAGTCTATGGGACTGAAGAGGAGCTAATGTTCTTGTCAGTTTCCTAAGCAGAGTTGAAGTAGATATGGCCCGTGTGTAGGAAGCATAGTTCTTTTGTTCTGAGCAAGCTCACTTTTTGGATCCCATAGGAAACACAGTAGAGTAGAAGAGTGCTCTTTTCTCAAAAGCAGAGTGTGTTTCTTGTAAGGAGAGCTAGCGTTTGTTTCCCAGTCCTAAATGGAGATGAATCACATGAAGTTTCTGGTCCTATGAGCAAGAGTTGTTTTCTGGTAAGGAAAGTCACTATTGCGCTCCCATTGCCATACACAGTACAAATAGCACTTGTGTCTGTTCCCAGAAAGTACAGTGTATTGCACTGAATAGGTGCTACTGTTCTTGTCAGTTTCCTAAGCAGAGTTGAACTAGATATGGTCCATGCGTGTAGGAGGCACAGTTCTTTTGTTCTGAGCAAGCTAACTGTTTGGACCCCATAGGAAACACAGTAGAGTAGAAGCGTGCTCTTTTCCCTAAAGCAGAGTGTGTTTCTTGTAAGGGGAGCTAGCCTTTGTTTCCCAGTCCTAAATGGAGTGGAATCACATGCAGTTTCTGGTCCTATGAGCAAGAGATATTTTCTGGTAAGTAAAGTCACTATTGTGCTCCCATTGCCATACACAGTGCAAATAGCACATGCGTCTGTTCCCAGCAAGTACAGTGTATTAGACTGAAGAGGAGCTACTGTTCTTGTCAGTTTCCTAAGCAGAGTTGAACTAGATATGGCCCGTGTGTGTAGGAAGCACAGTTCTTTTTTTCTGAGGAAGCTCACTGTTCTGGCCCTATAGGAAACACAGTAGAGTAGAAGAGTGCTCTTTTTTCAAAAGCAGAGTGTGTTTCTTGTAAAGCGAGCCAGAGTTTGTTTCCCATTCCTAAATGGAGTTGAATCACATGCAGTTTCTGGTCCTACAAGCAAGAGTTATTTTCTGGTAAGAAGAGTCACTATTGCGCTGCCATTGCCATACACAGGACAAATAGCACTGGCGTCTGTTCCCAGCAAGTACAGTGTATTGGATTGAAGAGGATCTACTGTTCTTGTCAGGTTCCTAAGCAGACTTGAACTAGATATGGCCATGTGTAGGAAGCACAGTTTTATTGTTCTGAGCAAGCTCACTCTTCGGAACTCATAGGAAACACAGTAGAGTAGAAGAGTGCTCTTTTCTCAAAAGCAGAGTGTGTTTCTTGTAAGGCGAGCTAGCGTTTGTTTCCACATCCTAAATGGAGTTGATTCACATGCAATTTTTTGTCCTACGAGCAAGAGTTGTTTTCAGATAAGACGAGTCACTATTGTGCTCAAAATTGCCATACACAGTGCAAATAGCACTCGCATCTCTTCCCCGCAAGTACAGTGTATTGGACTGAAGAGGAGCTACTGTTCTTGTCAGTTTCCTAAGCAGAGTTGAACTAGATATGGCCCGTATGTCTAGGAAGCACAGTTCATTTGTTCTGAGCAAGCTCACTGTTCTGGCCCTATAGGAAACACAGTAGAGTAGAAGTGTGCTCTTTAATCAAAAGCAGAGTGTGTTTCTTGTAAGGCGAGCTAGAGTTTGTTTTCCAGTACTAAATGGAGTTGAGTCACATGCAGTTTTTTGTCCTATGAGCAGGAGTTGTTTTCTGGTAAGACTAGTCACTATTATGCTCCAATTGCCATACACAGTGCAAATAGCACTCGCGTCTGTTCTCAGCAAGTACAGTGTATCCGACTGAAGAGGAGCTACTGTTCTTGTCAGTTTCCTAAGCAGAGTTGAACTAGATATGGCCCGTGTGTGTAGGAAGCACAGTTATGATGTTCTGAGCAAGCTCACTGTTCTGGCCCTATAGGAAACACAGTAGAGTAGAAGAGTGCACTGTTCCCTAAAGCAGAGTGTGTTTCTTATAAGGCGAGCTCGCGTTTGTTTCCTAGTCCTAAATGGAGTTGAATCACATGCAGTTTCTGGTCCTACGAGCAAGAGTTGTTTTCTCGTAATAAAGTCACTATTGCGCTCCCATTGCCATACACAGTGCAAATAGCACTCGCGACTTTTCACCGCAAGTACAGTGTATTGGACTGAATAGGAGCTACTGTTCTTGTCAGTTTCCTAAGCAGAGTTGAACTACATATGGTCCGTGTGTGTAGGAAGTAGAGTTCTTTTGTTCTGAGCAAGCTCACTGTTCGGACCCAAGAGGAAACACAGTAGAGTAGAAGAGTGCTCTTTTCTCTAAAGCAGAGTGTGTTTCTTGTAAGGCGAGCTAGCGTTTGTTTCCCAGTCCTAAATGGAATGGAATCACATGCAGTTTCTGGTCCTACGAGGAAGAGTTCTTTTATGGTAAGAATAGTCACTACTGCACTGCCATTGCCATATACAGGACAAATAGCACTGGCGTCTGTTCCCAGCAAGTACAGTGTATTGGACTGAAGAGGATCTACTGTTCTTGTCAGGTTCCTAAGCAGAATTGAACTGGATATGGCCGTGTGTGTAGGAAGCACAATTCTTTTGTTCTGAGCAAGCTCACTGTTCAGACCCCATAGGAAACACAGTAGAGTAGAAGAGTGCTCTTTTCTCAAAAGCAGAGTGTGTTTCTTGTAAGGCGAGCTAGCGTTTGTTTCCCAGTCCTAAATGGAGATGAATCCCATGCAGTTTCTGGTCCTACCAGCAAGAGTTGCTTTCTGGTAAGGAAAGTCACTATTGTGCTCTCATTGCCATAAACAGTGCAAATAGCACATGCGTCTGTTCCCAGCAAGTACAGTGTATTGGACAGAAGAGGAGCTACTGTTCTTTTCAGTTTCCTAAGCAGAGTTGAACTAGATATGGCCCGTTTGTGTAGGAAGCACAGTTCATTTGTTCTGAGCAAGGTCACTGTTCTGGCCCTATAGGAAACACAGTAGAGTAGAAGAGTGCTCTTTTCTCAAAAGCAGACTGTGTTTCTTGTAAGGCGAGCTAGCATTTGTTTTCCAGTCCTAAATGGATTGGAATCACATGCAGTTTCTGGTCCTACGAGCAAGAGTTGTTTTGTGGTAAGAAAAGTCACTATTGCGCTCCCATTGCCATACACAGTGCAAATAGCACTCGCGTCTGTTCCCAGCAAGTACAGAGTATTGGACTGAATAGGTGCTACTGTTCTTGTCAGTTTCCTAAGCAGAGTTGAACTAGATATGATCCGTGTTTGTAGGAAGCACAGTTCTTTTGTTCTGAGCAAGCTCACTGTTCGGACCCAAGAGGAAACACAGTAGAGTAGAAGAGTGCTCTTTTCTCTAAAGCAGAGTGTGTTTCTTGTAAGGCGAGCTAGCGTTTGTTTCCCTGTCCTAAATGGAGTTGAATCACATGCAGTTTCTGGTCCTATGAGCAAGAGTTGTTTTCTGGTAGGGAAAGTCACTATTGCACTCCCATTGCCATACCCAGAGCAAATAGCACTCCCTTCTGTTGCCAGCAAGTACAGTGTATTGGACTGAAGAGGAGCTACTGCTCTAGTCAGTTTCCTAAGCAGAGTTGAACTAGATATGGCCCGTGTGTCTAGGAAACACAGTTCATTTGTTATGAGCAAGCTCACTGTTCTGGCCCTATAGGAAAAACAGTAGAGTAGAAGAGTGCTCTTTTATCAAAAGCAGAGTGTGTTTCTTGTAAGGCGAGCTAGAGTTGGTTTCCCAGTCCTAAATGGAGTTTAGTCACGTGCAGTTTTTTGTCCTACGAGCAAGAGTTGTTTTCTGGTAAAACTAGTCACTATTGTGCTCCAATTGGCATACACAGTACAAATAGCACTCGCGTCTGTTCTCAGCAAGTACAGTGTATCGGACTGAAGAGGTGCTACTGTTCTTGTCAGTTTCCTAAGCAGAGTTGAACTAGATATGGCTCGTGTGTGTAGGAAGCACAGTTATGATGTTCTGAGCAAGCACACTGTTCTGGCCCTATAGGAAACAAAGTAGAGTCGAAGAGTGCTCTTTTCTCTAAAGCAGAGTGTGTTTCTTGTAAGGCGAGCTAGCGTTTGTTTCCCAGTCCTAAATGGCGTTGAATCACATGCAGTTTGTGGTCCTAAGAGCAAGAGTTGTTTTCTGGTAAGGAAAGTCACTATTGCGCTCCCATTGCCATACACAGTGCAAATAGCACTCGCGTCTGTTCCCACCAAGTACAGTGTATCGGACTGAAGAGGAGCTACTGTTCTTGTCAGTTTCCTAAGCAGAGTTGAACTAGATATGGCCCGTGTGTGTAGGAAGCACAGTTCTTTTGTTCTGAGCAAGCTCACTGTTCGGATACCATAGGAAACATAGTAGAGTAGAAGAGTGCTGTTTTCTCAAAAGCAGAGTGAGTTTCATGTAAGGCGAGCTAGCATTTGTTTCCCTGTCCTAAATGGAGTTGAATCACCTGCAGTTTCTGGTCCTACGAGGAAGAGTTGTTTTCTGGTAAGGAAAGTCACTATTGCGCACCCATTGCCATACACAGTGCAAATAGCACTGGCGTCTGTTCCCAGCAAGTACAGTGTATCGGACTGAAGAGGAGCTACTGTTCTTGTCAGTTATTTAAGCAGAGTTGAACTAGATATGGCCCGTTTGTAGGAAGCACAATTCTTTTGTTCTGAGCAAGCTCACTGTTCTGGCCCTATAGGAAACACAGTAGAGTAGAAGAGTGCTCTTTTCTCTAAAGCAGAGTGTGGTTCTTGTAAGGTGAGCTAGCGTTTATTTCCCAGTCCTAAATGGAGTTGAGTTACATGCAGTTTCTAGTCCTATGAGCAAGAGTTGTTTTATGGTAAGAAGAGTCACTATTGCGCTGCCATTGCCATACACAGGACAAATAGCACTGGCGTCTATTCCCAGCAAGTACAGTGTATTTGACTGAAGAGGATCTACTGTTCTTGTCAGGTTCCTAAGCAGAATTGAACTAGATATGACCGTGTGTGTAGGAAGCACAGTGCTTTTGTTCTTAGCAAGCTCACTCTTCTGGCCCTATAGGAAACACAGTAGAGTAGAAGAGTGCTCTTTTCTCAAAAGCAGAGTGTGTTTCTTGTAAGGCGAGCTCGCGTTTGTTTCCTAGTCCTAAATGGAGTTGAATCACATGCAGTTTCTGGTCCTACGAGCAAGAGTTGTTTTCTGGTAAGGAAAGTCACTATTGCGCTCCCATTGCCATACACAGTGCAAATAGCACTCGCGACTTTTCACCGCAAGTACAGTGTATTGGACTGAATAGGAGCTACTGTTCTTGTCAGTTTCCTAAGCAGAGTTGAACTACATATGGTCCGTGTGTGTAGGAAGTAGAGTTCTTTTGTTCTGAGCAAGCTCACTGTTCGGACCCAAGAGGAAACACAGTAGAGTAGAAGAGTGCTCTTTTCTCTAAAGCAGAGTGTGTTTCTTGTAAGGCGAGCTAGCGTTTGTTTCCCAGTCCTAAATGGAATGGAATCACATGCAGTTTCTGGTCCTACGAGGAAGAGTTCTTTTATGGTAAGAATAGTCACTACTGCACTGCCATTGCCATGTACAGGACAAATAGCACTGGCGTCTGTTCCCAGCAAGTACAGTGTATTGGACTGAAGAGGATCTACTGTTCTTGTCAGGTTCCTAAGCAGAATTGAACTGGATATGGCCGTGTGTGTAGGAAGCACAATTCTTTTGTTCTGAGCAAGCTCACTGTTCAGACCCCATAGGAAACACAGTAGAGTAGAAGAGTGCTCTTTTCTCAAAAGCAGAGTGTGTTTCTTGTAAGGCGAGCTAGCGTTTGTTTCCCAGTCCTAAATGGAGATGAATCCCATGCAGTTTCTGGTCCTACCAGCAAGAGTTGCTTTCTGGTAAGGAAAGTCACTATTGTGCTCTCATTGCCATAAACAGTGCAAATAGCACATGCGTCTGTTCCCAGCAAGTACAGTGTATTGGACAGAAGAGGAGCTACTGTTCTTTTCAGTTTCCTAAGCAGAGTTGAACTAGATATGGCCCGTGTGTGTAGGAAGCACAGTTCATTTGTTCTGAGCAAGGTCACTGTTCTGGCCCTATAGGAAACACAGTAGAGTAGAAGAGTGCTCTTTTCTCAAAAGCAGAGTGTGTGTCTTGTAAAGCGAGCTAGAGTTTGTTTTTCAGTCCTAAATGGAATTGAGTCACATGCAGTTTTTTGTCCTACGAGCAAGAGTTGTTTTCTGGTAAGACGAGTCACTATTGTGCTCCAATTGCCATACACAGTGCAAATAGCACTGGCGTCTGTTCTCAGCACGTACAGTGTATTGGACTGAAGAGGATCTACTGCTCTTGTCAGGTTCCTATGTAGAATTGAACTAGATATGGCCATGTGTGTAGGAAGCATAGTTCTTTTGTTCTGAGCAAGCTCACTGTTCGAGCCCATAGGAAACACAGTAGAGTAGAAGAGTGCTCTTTTCCCAAAAGCAGAGTGTGTTTTTTGTAAGGCAAGCTAGCGTTTGTTTCCCAGTCCTAAATGGAGTTGAATCACATGCAGTTTCTGGTCCTATGAGCAAGAGTTGTTTTCTCATAAGGAAAGTCACTATTGCGCTCCATTTGCCATACACAGTGCAAATAGCAATCACGTCTTTTCCCAACAAGTACAGTGTATCAGACTGAAGAGGATCTACTGTTCTTGTCAGGTTCCTAAGCAGACTTGAACTAGATATGGCCCGTGTGTTTAGGATGCACAGTAATTATGTTCTGAGCAAGCTCACTGTTCTGTCCCTATAGGAAACACAGTAGAGTAGAAGAGTGCTCTTTTCTCTAAAGCTGAGTGTGTTTCTTGTAAGGCAAGCTCGCATTTGTTTCCCAGTCTTAAATGGAGTTGAGTCACATGCAATTTTTGGTCCTACGAGCAAGAGTTGTTTTCTGGTAAGAAGAGTCACTATTGTGCTCCAAATGCCATGCACAGTGCAAATAGCACTCCCGTATGTACCCAGCAAGTACAGTGTATTGGACTGAATAGGAGCTACTGTTTCTTGTTAGTTTCCTAAGCAGAGTTGAACTAGATATGGTCAATGTGTGTACGAAGCACAGTTCTTTTGTTCTGAGCAAGCTTACTGTTTGGACCCCATAGGAAACACCGTAGAGTAGAAGAGTGTCTTTTCTCAAAAGCAGAGTGTGTTTCTTGTAAGGCGAGCTAGCATTTGTTTCCCAGTTCTAAATGGCGTTGAATCACATGCAGTTTGTGGTCCTACGAGCAAGAGTTGTTTTCTGGTAAGGAAAGTCACTATTGTGCTCTCATTGCCATACACAGTGCAAATAGCCCATGCGTCTGTTCCCCGCAAGTAGAGTGTATTGGACAGAAGAGGAGCTTCTGTTCTTGTCAGTTTCCTAAGCAGAGTTGAACTAGATATGGGACGTTTGTGTAGGAAGCACAGCTCTTTTGTTCTGAGCATGATCACTGTTTGGACCCCATAGGAAACACAGTAGAGTAGAAGAGTGCTCTTTTCTCTAAAGCAGAGTGTGTTTCTTGTAAGGCGAGCTAGCATTTGTTTCTCAGTCCTAAATGGAGCTGAATCACATGCAGTTTCTGGTCCTACGAGCAAGAGTTGTTTTCTGGTAAGGAAAGTCACTATTGTGCTCCCATTGCCTTACACAGTGCAAATAGCACTCCCGTCTGTTCCCAGCAAGTACAGTGTATTGGACTGAAGAGGAGCTACTGTTCTTCTCAGTTTCCTAAGCAGATTGAACTAGAAAAGGCCCGTGTGTGTAGGAAGCACAGTTATTGTGTTCTGAGCAAGCTCACTGTTATGGCCCTATAGGAAACACAGTAGAGTAGAAGAGTGCTCTTTTCTCTAAAGCAGAGTGTGTTTCTTGTAAGGCGAGCTCACGTTTGTTTCCCAGTCTTAAATGGAGTTGAGTCACATGCAGTTTTTGGTCCTACGAGCAAGAGTTGTTTTCTGGTAAGAAGAGTCACTATTGTGCTCCAAATACCATACACAGTGCAAATAGCACTCGCGTCTGTTCCCAGCAACTACAGTGTATTGGATTGAATAGGAGCTACTGTTCTTGTCAGTTTCCTAAGCAGAGTTGAAGTAGATATGGTCCATGTGTGTAGGAAGCACATTTCTTTTGTTCTGAGCACCTCACTGTTTGGACACCATAGGAAACACCGTAGAGTAGAAGAGTGCTCTTTTCTCAAAAGCAGAGTGTGTTTCTTGTAAGGCGAGCTAGCATTTGTTTCCCAGTTCTAAACGGCGTTGAATCACATGCAGTTTCTGGTCCTACGATCAAGAGTTGTTTTCTGGTAAGGAAAGTCACTATTGCGCTCTCATTGCCATACACAGTGCAAATAGCACATGCGTCTGTTCCCAGCAAGTATAGTGTATTGGACTGAAGAGGATCTACTGTTCTTGTCAGTTCCCTAAGCAGAGTTGAACTAGATATGGCCCGTGTGTGTAGGAAACACAATTCTTTTGTTCTGAACAAGCTCAGTTTTCGGACCCCATAGGAAACACAGTAGAGTAGAAGACTGCTCTTTTCTCAAATGCAGAGTGTGTTTCATGTAAGGCGAGCTAGCATTTATTTCCTATTCCTAAATGGAGTTGAATCACATGCAGTTTCTGGTCCTATGAGCAAGAGTTGTTTTCTGGTAAGGAAAGTCACTATTGCGCTCTCATTGCCACACACAGTGCAAATAGCACTCGTGTCTGTTCCCAGCAAGTAAGGTGTATCGGACTGAAGAGGAGCTACTGTTCTTGTCAGTTTTCTAAGCAGAGATGAACTAGATATGGCCCGTGTGTGTAGGAAGCACAGTTATTATGTTCTGAGCAAGCTCACTGTTCTGGCCCTATAGGAAACACAGTAGAGTAGAAAAGTGCTCTTTTCTCTAAAGCAGAGTGTGTTTCTTGTAAGGCGAGCTCGCATTTGTTTCCCAGTCCTAAATAGAGTTGAGTCACAGGCAGTTTCTGGTCCTACGAGCAAGAGTTTTTTTCTGGTAAGAATAGTCACTATTGCGCTCCAAATGCCATACACAGTGCAAATAGCACTCGCGTCTGTTCCCAGCAAGTACAGTGTATCGGACTGAAGAGGAGCTACTGTTCTTGTCAGTTTCCTAAGCAGAGTTGAACTAGATATAGCCCGAGTGTGTAGGAAGCACAGTTCTTTTGTTCTGAGCAAGCTCACTGTTCTGGCCTTATAGGAAACACAGTAGAGTAGAAGAGTGCTCTTTTCTCTAAAGCAGAGTGTGTTATTTGTAAGGTGAGCTATCGTTTCTTTCCCAGTCCTAAATGGAGTTGAATCACATGCAGTTTTTGTCCTACGAGCAAGGGATGTTTTCTGGTAAGCAAAGTCACTATTGCGCTGCCATTGCCATACACAGTGCAAATAGCACTGGCGTCTGTTCCCAGCAAGTACAGTGTATTGGACTGAAGCGGAGCTACTGTTCTTGTCAGTTTCCTAAACAGAGTTGAACTAGATATGGCCAGTTTGTGTAGGAAGCACAGTTCTTTTGTTCTGAGCAAGCTCACTGTTCTGGTCCCATAGGAAACACAGTGGAGTAGAAGAGTGCTCTCTTCTCAAAAGCAGAGTGTGTTTCTTGTAAGGCTAGCTGGTGTTTGTTTCCCAGTCAGAAACGGAGTTGAATCCCATGCAGTTTCTGGTCCTACGAGCAAGAGTTGTTTTCTGGTAAGAAGAGTCACTATTGCGCTCCCATTGCCATACACAGTGCAAATACACTGGCGTCTGCTCGCAGCAAGTACAGTGTATTGGACTGAAGAGGAGCTACTGTTCTTGTCAGTTTCCTAAGCAGAGTTGAACTAGATATAGCCCGTGATTGTAGGAAGCACAGTTCTTTTGTTCTGAGCAAGCTCACTGTTCTGGCCCTATAGGAAACACAGTAGAGTAGAAGAGTGCTCTTTTATCAAAAGCAGAGTGTGTTTCTTGTA
The DNA here is from genome assembly GCF_949786415.1 of Peromyscus eremicus. Taxonomy (NCBI): domain Eukaryota; kingdom Metazoa; phylum Chordata; class Mammalia; order Rodentia; family Cricetidae; genus Peromyscus; species Peromyscus eremicus. Next base: position 76,381 of record NW_026735682.1, read on the forward strand.
AGGTGAGCTAGCGTTTGTTTCCCAGTCGTAAATGGAATTGAATCACATACAGTTTCTGGTCCTATGAGCAAGGGATGTTTTCTAGTAACGAAAGTCACTATTGCGCTCCCTTTGCCATAAACAGTGCAAATAGCACTGGCGACTGTTCCAAGCAACTACAGTGTATTGGACTGAAGAGGAGCTACTGTTCTTGTCAGTTTCCTAAGCAGAGTTGAACTAGATACTGCCCTTGTGTGTAGGAAGCACAGTTCTTTTTTCCTGAGCAAGCTCACTGTCCTGGCCCTATAGGAATCACAGTAGAGTAGAAGAGTGCTCTTTTATCTAAAGCAGAGTGTGTTTCTTGTAAGGTGAGCTATCATTTGTTTCCCAGTCCTAAATTGAGTTGAATCCCATGCAGTTTTAGGTCCTACGAGCAAGGGATGTTTTCTGGTAAGGAAAGTCACTATTGTGCTCCCTTTGCCATACACAGTGCAAATAGCACTCGCGTCTGCTCCCAGCAAGTACAGTGTATTGGACTGAAGAGGATCTTCTGTTCTTGTCAGTTTTCTAAGCAGAGTTGAACTAGATATAGCGTGTGTGTGTAGGAAGCACAGTTCTTTGGTTCTGAGCAAGCTCACTGTTCTGGCCCTATAGGAAACACAGTAGAGTAGAAGAGTGCTCTTTTCTCAAAAGCAGAGTGTGTTTCTTGTAAGGCGAGCTAGCGTTTGTTTCCCAGTCCTAAATGGATTTGAATCACATGCAGTTTCTGGTCCTACGAGCAAGGGATGTTTTCTGGTAAGGAAAGTCACTATTGTGCTACCATTGCCATACACAGAGCAAATAGCACTCTCGTCTGTTCCAAGAAACTACAGTGTATTGGAAAGAAGAGGAGCTACTGTTCTTGTCAGTTTCCGAAGCAGAGTTGAACTAGATATAGCCCGAGTATGTAGGAAGCACAGTTCTTTTGTTCTGAGCAAGCTCACTGTTCTGGCCTTATAGGAAACACAGTAGAGTAGAAGAGTGCTCTTTTCTCTAAAGCAGAGTGTGTTTCTTGTAAGGTGAGCTATCGTTTGTTTCCCAGTCCTAAATGGAGTTGAAGCACATGCAGTTTTTGGTCCTACGAGCAAGGGATGTTTTCTGGTAAGGAAAGTCACTATTGTGTTCCCTTTGCTTAAACAGTGCAAATAGCACTCGCGTCTGTTCCCAGCAAGTACAGTGTAATGGACTGAAGAGGAGCTACTGTTCTTGTCAGTTTCCTAAGCAGAGTTGAACTAGATATGGCCCGTGTGTGTAGCAAGCACAGTTCTTTTGTTCTGAGCAAGCTCAGTGTTTGGACCCCTTAGGAAATACAGAAGAGTAGAAGAGTGCTCTTTTCTCAAAAGCAGAGTGTGTTTCTTGTAAGGTGAGCTAGCGTTTGTTTCCCAGTTCTAAATGGAGTTGAATTACATGCAGTTTCTGGTCCTACAAGCAAGAGTTGTTTTCTGGTAAGAAGAGTCACTATTGTGATCCCATTGCCATACACAGGGCAAATAGCACTCGCGTCTGTTCTTAGGATGTACTGTGTATTGGACTGAAGAGGATCTACTGTTCTTGTCAGTTTCCTAAACAAACTTGAAATAGATATGGCCCGTGTGTGTAGAAAGTACACTTCATTTGTCCTGAGCAAGCTCACTCTTCTGGCCCTATAGGAATCACAGTAGAGTAGAAGAGTGCTCTTTTCTCAAAAGTAGAATGTGTTTCTTGTAAGGCGAGCTAGCGTTTGTTTCACAGTCCTAAATGGAGTTCAATCACATGCAGTTTCTCGTCCTAGGAGCAAGAGTTGTTTTATGGTAAGAAGAGTCACTATTGCGCTCCAATTGTCATACACAGGGCAAATAGCACTAGCGTCTTTTCCCAGCATGTAGAGTGTATTGGCCAGAAGAGGAGCTACTGTTGTTGTCAGTTTCCTAAGCAGAGTTGAACTAGATATGGGCCGTGTGTGTAGGAAGCACAGTTCTTTTTTTCTGAGCAAGCTCACTGTTCGGACACCATAGGAAACACAGTAGAGTAGAAGAGTGCTCTTTTCTCAAAAGCAGAGTGTGTTTCTTGTAAGGCGAGCTAGCGTTTCTTTCCCAGTCAGAAATGGAGTTGAATCACATGCAGTTTCTGATCCTAGGAGCTAGAGTTGTTTTCTGGTAAGAAGAGTCACTATTGTGCTCCCACTGTCATACACAGTGCAAATAGCACTCTTGTCTGTTCCCAGCAAGTACAGTGTATTGGACAGAAGAGGAGCTACTGTTCTTGTCAGTTTCCTAAGCAGAGTTGAACTAGATATGGCCCGTGTGTTTAGGAAGCACAGTTCTTTTGTTCTGAGCTAGCTCACTGTTCCGGCCCTATAGGAAACACAGTAGAGTAGAAGAGTGCTCTTTTCTCTAAAGCAGAGTGTGTTTCTTGTAAGGTGAGCTAGCATTTGTTTCCCAGTCCTAAATGGACTTGAATCACATGCATTTTTGGTCCTACGAGCAAGGGATGTTTTCTGGTAAGAAAAGTCACTATTGTGCTACCATTGCCATACACAGTGCAAATAGCACTCTTGTCTGTTCCCAGCAAGTACAGTGTATTGGACAGAAGAGGAGCTACTGTTCTTGTCAGTTTCCTAAGCAGAGTTGAACTAGATATAGCCCGAGTGTGTAGGAAGCACAGTTCTTTTGTTCTGAGCAAGCTCACTGTTCTGGCCTTATAGGAAACACAGTAGAGTAGAAGAGTGCTCTTTTCTCTAAAGCAGAGTGTGTTTCTTGTAAGGTGAGCTATCGTTTGTTTCCCAGTCCTAATGGAGTTGAAGCACATGCAGTTTTTGGTCCTACGAGCAAGGGATGTTTTCTGGTAAGGAAAGTCACTATTGTGTTCCCTTTGCCTTAAACAGTGCAAATAGCACTCGCGTCTGTTCCCAGCAAGTACAGTGTATTGGACTGAAGAGGAGCTACTGTTCTTGTCAGTTTCCTAAGCAAAGTTGAAATAGATATGGCCCGTATGTGTAGGAAGTACACTTCTTTTGTTCTGAGCAAGCTCACTCTTCTGGCCCTATAGGAAACAGGGTAGAGTAGAAGAGTGCTCTTTTCTCAAAAGCAGAATGTGTTTCTTGTAAGGCGAGCTAGCGTTTGTTTCCCAGTCCTAAATGGAGTTCAATCACATGCAGTTTCTGGTCCTAGGAGCAAGAGTTGTTTTATGGTAAGAAGAGTCACTATTGTGCTCCAATTGTCATACACAGGGCAAATAGCACTGGCGTCTGTTCCCAGCATGTACAGTGTAGTGGACTGAAGAGGATCTACTGTTCTTCTGTGTTTCCTAAGCAGAGTTGAACTAGATATGGCCCGTGTGTGTAGGAAGCACAGTTCTTTTGTTCTGAGCAAGCTCACAGTTCTGGCCCTATAGGAAACACAGTAGAGTAGAAGAGTGCTCTTTTCTCCAAAGCAGAGTGTGTTTCTTCTAAGGCAAACTAGCGTTTGTTTCCAAGTCCTAAATGGAGTTTAATCACATGCAGTTTCTGGTCCTATAAGTAAGAGTTGTTTTCTGGTAAGAGGAGTCCCTATTGCACTCCCATTGTCATACACAGTGCAAATAGGACTCGCGTCTGCTACCTGCAAGTACAGTGTATTGGACTGAAGAGGAGCTACTGTTCTTGTCAGTTTCCTAAGCAGAGTTTAACTAGATATGGGCCCTTTGTGTAGGATGCACAGTTCTTTTCTTCTGAGCAAGCTCACTGTTCTGGCCCTATAGGAAACACAGTAGAGTAGAAGAGTGCTCTTTTCTCAAAAGCAGAGTGTGTTTGTTGTAAGGCAAACTAGCGTTTGTTTCCCAGTCCTAAATGGAGTTGAATCACATGCACTTTTTGGTCCTACAAGCAAGGGATGTTTTCTGGTAAGGAAAGTCACTATTGTGCTACCATTGCCATACACAGTGCAAACAGCACTCTCGTCTTTTCCCAGCAAGTACAGTGTATTGGACAGAATAGGAGCTACTGTTCATGTCAGTTTCCTAAGCAGAGTTGAACTAGATATAGCCCGAGTGTGTAGGACGAACAGTTCTTTTGTTCTGAGAAAGCTCACTGTTCTGGCCTTATAGGAAACACAGTAGAGTAGAAGAGTGCTCTTTTCTCTAAAGCAGAGTGTGTTTCTTGTAAGGTGAGCTATCGTTTGTTTCCCAGTCCTAAATGGAGTTGAATCACATGCAGTTTCTGGTCCTACGAGCAAGGGATGTTTTCTGGTAAGGAAAGTCACTATTGGGTTCCCTTTGCCTTAAACAGTGCAAATAGCACTCGCGTCTGTTCCCAACAATTACAGTGTATTGGACTGAAGAGGAGCTACTGTTCTTGTCAGTTTCCTAAGCAGAGTTGAACTAGATATGGCCCGCGTGTGTAGGAAGCACAGTTCTTTTGTTCTGAGCAAGCTCACTGTTCGGACCCCATAGGAAACACAGAAGAATAGAAGAGTGCTCTTTTCTCAAAAGCAGAGTGTGTTTCTTGTCAGGTGAGCTAGCGTTTGTTTCCCAGTCCTAAATGGAGTTGAATTACATGCAGTTTCTGGTCCTACAAGCAAGAGTTGTTTTCTGGTAAGAAGAGTCACTATTGTGCTCCCTTTGCCATACACAGGGCAAATGGCACTAGCGTCTGTTCCCAGGATGTACAGTGTATTGGAATGAAGAGGATCTACTGTTCTTGTCAGTTTCCTAAGCAAACTTGAAATAGATATGGCCCATGGGTGTAGAAAGTACACTTCTTTTTTTCTGAGCAAGCTCACTCTTCTGGCCCTATAGGAAACACTGTAGAGTAGAAGAGTGCTCTTTTCTCAAAAGCAGATTGTGTTTCTCGTAAGGCGAGCTAGCGTTTGTTTCCCAGTCCTAAATGGAGTTCAATCACATGCAGTTTCTGGTCCTAGGAGCAAGAGTTGTTTTATGGTAAGAAGAGTCACTATTGCGCTCCAATTGTCATACACAGGGCATATAGTACTGGCGTCTGTTCCCAGCATGTACAGTGTATTGGACTGAAGAGGATCTACTGTTCTTGTCAGTTTCCTAAGCAGAGTTGAACTAGATATGGCCCGTGTGTATAGGAAGCACAGTTCTTTTGTTCTGAGCAAGCTCACAGTTCGGGCCCTATAGGAAAAACAGTAGAGTAGAAGACTGCTCTTTTCTCCAAAGCAGAGTGTGTTTCTTCTAAGGCGAACTAGCGTTTGTTTCCAAGTCCTAAATGGAGTTTAATCACATGCAGTTTCTGGTTCTATAAGTTAGAGTTGTTTTGTGGTAAGAGGAGTCACTATTGCGCTCCCATTGCCATACACAGTGCAAATAGGACTCGCGTCTGCTACCTGCAAGTACAGTGTATTGGACTGAAGAGGAGCTACTGTTCTTGTCAGTTTTCTAAGCAGAGTTTAACTAGATATGGCCCGTGTGTGTAGGAAGCTCAGTTCTTTTGTTCTGAGCAAGCTCACTTTTCAAACCCCATAGGAAACACAGTAGAGTAGAAGAGTGCTCTTTTCTCAAAAGCAGAGTGTGTTTCTTGTAATGCTAGCTAGTGTTTGCTTCCAGTCAGAAACGGAGTTGAATCCCATGCAGTTTCTGGTCCTACGAGCAAGAGTTGTTTTCTGGTAAGAAGAGTCACTATTGCGCTCCCATTGCCATACACAGTGCAAATAGTACTCGCGTCTGCTCCCAGCATGTACAGTGTATTGGACTGAAGAGGAGCTACTATTCTTGTCAGTTTCCTAAGCAGAGTTGAACTAGATATAGCCCGTGTGTGCAGGAAGCACAGTTCTTTTGTTCTGAGCAAGCTCACTACTCTGGCCCAATAGGAAACACAGTAGAGTAGAAGAGTGCTCTTTTCTCAAAAGCAGAGTGTGTTTCTTGAAAGGTGAGCTAGCGTTTTTTTCACAGTATTAAATATAGTTGAATCACATTCAGTTTTTGGAGGAACGAGCAAGAGTTGTTTTCTGGTAAGAAAAGTCACTATTGTGCTCCCATTGCATTACTCAGTGCAAATAGCACTGGCGTCTGTTCCCAGCAAGTATAGTGTATTGGACTGAAGAGGAGCTACTGTTCTTGTCAGTTTCCTAAGCAGAGTTGAACTAGATATGGCCCGTGTGTGTAGGAAGCATAGTTCTTTTGTTCTGAGCAAGCTCACTGTTCGGACACCATAGGAAACACAGTAGAGTAGAAGAGGGCTCTTTTCTCAAAAGCAGAGGGTGTTTCTTGTAAGGCGAGCTAGTGTTTGTTTCCCAGTCCTAAAAGGAGTTGGATCACATGCAGTTTTTGGTCCTAGGAGCAAGAGTTGTTTTCTGGTAAGAAGAGTCACTATTGCGCTCCCATTGCCATACACAGTGCAAGTAGCTCTCGCGATGCTCCCAGCATGTACAGTGTATTGGACTGAAGAGGATCTACTGTTCTTGCCAGTTACCTAAGCAAAGTTGAACTAGATATGGCCCGTCTGTGTAGGAAGCACAGTTCCTTTGTTCTGAGCAAGCTCACTGTTCTGGCCCTATAGGAAACACAGTAGAGTAGAAGAGTGCTCTTTTCTCAAAACCAGAGTGTGTTTCTTGTAAGGCGAGCTAGCGTTTGTTTCCCAGTCCTAAATGGAGTTGAATCACATGAAGTTTCTGGTCCTACGAGCAAGAGTTGTTTTCTGGTAAGAAGAGTCACTATTGTGCTTCCATTGCAATACGCAGTGCAAATAGCACTCGCGTCTCTTGCCAGTAAGTACAGTGTATAGGACAGAAGAGGAGCTACTGTTCTTGTCAATTTCGTAAGCAGAGTTGAACTAGGTATGGCCCGTGTGTGTAGGAAACACAGTTCTTTTGTTCTGAGCAAGCTCACTGTTCGGACCCCATTGGAAACACATTAGAGTAGAAGAGTGCTCTTTCTCAAAAGCAGATTGTGTTTCTTGTAAGGCGTGCTAGCCTTTGTTTCCCAGTCCTAAAAGGAGTTGAATCAAATGCAGTTTCTGATCCTAGTAGCAAGAGTTGGTTTCTGGTAAAAAGAGTCATTATTGAGCTCCATTTGTCATACACAGGGCAAATAGCACTTGCGTCTGTTCCCAGCATGTACAGTGTAATGGACTGAAGAGGAACTACTGTTCGTGTCAGTTTCCTAAGCAGAGTTGAACTAGATATAGCCTGTGTGTGTAGGAAGCACAGTTCTTTTGTTCTGACCAAGCTCACTGTTCTAGCCCTATAGGAAACAGAGTAGAGTAGAAGATTGTCTTTTCAAAAGCAGAGTGTGTTTCTTATTAGGCGAGCTAGCCTTTGTTTAACAGTCCTAAATGGAGTTGAATCACATGCAGTTTCTGGTCCTACGAGCAAGAGATGTTTTCTGGTAAGAAGAGTCACTATTGTGCTACCTTTGCCATACACAGTGCAAATAGCACTCGCGTCTGTTCCCAGCAAGTACAGTGTATTGGAATTAAGAGGAGCTGCTGCTCTTGTCAGTTTCCTAAGCAGAGTTGAACTAGATATAGCCCGTGTGTGTAGGAAGCACAGTTCTTTTGTTCTGAGCATGCTCACTCTTCTGGCCTATAGGAAACACAGTATAGTAGAAGAGTGCTCTTTTCTCAAAAGCAGAGTGTGTTTCTTGTAAGGCGAGCTACCGTTTGTTTCCCAGTCCTAATTGGAATTGAATCACATGCAGTTTCTGGTCCTACGAGCAAGAGTTGTTTTCTGGTAAGAAGTGTCACTATTGTGCTTCCATTGCCATACCCAGTGCAAATAGCACTCGCGTCTGTTCCCAGCAAGTACAGCGTATTGGACAGAAGAGGATCTACTGTTCTTGTCAGTTACTTAAGCAGAGTTGAACTAGATATGGCCCGTGTGTGTAGAAAGCACAGTTCTTTTGTTCTGAGCAAGCTCACTGTTCTCGCCCTATAGGAAACACAGTAGAGTAGAAGAGTGCTCTTTTCTCAAAAGCAGAGTGTGTTTCTTGTAAGGCGAGCTAGCGTTTGTTTCACAGTCCTAAATGGAGTTGAATCACATTCAGTTTTTGGTCCTATGAGCAAGGGATGTTTTCTGGTAAGGAAAGACACTACTGTGTTCCCTTTGCCATACACAGTGCAAATAGAACTGGCGTCTGTTCCCAGCAAGTACAGGGTGTTGGACTGAAGAGAGGCTACTGTTCTTGTCAGTTTCCTAAACAGAGTAGAACTAGATATGGCCCGCGTGTAGGAATCACAGTTCTTTTATTTGAGCAAGCTCACTGTTCAGACACCATAGGAGACACAGTAGAGTAGAAGAGTGCTCTTTTCTCAAAAGCAGAGTGTGTTTCTTGTAAGGCGAGCTAGTGTTTGTTTCCCAGTCCTAAAAGGAGTTGAATCACATGCAGTTTTGGTCCTACCAGCAAGAGTTGTTTTCTGGTAAGAAGAGTCACTTTTGCGCTCCCATTGCCATACACAGGGCAAATAGCACTCGACTCTGTTCCCAGCAAGTACAGTGTATTGGACTGAAGAGGAGCTACTGTTCTTGTCAGTTTCCTAATCAGAGTTGAACTGGATATGTCCCGTGTGTGTAGGAAGCACAGTTCTTTTGTTCTGAGAAAGCTCACTGTTCTGGCCCTATAAGAAACAATGTAGAGTAGAAGAGTGCTCTTTTCTCAAAAGCAGAGTGTGTTTCTTGTAAGGTGATCTAGCGTTTGTTTCCCAGTCCTAAATGGATTTGAATCACATGCAGTTTCTGGTCCTACAAGCAAGAGTTGTTTTCTGGTAAGAAGAGTCACTATTGCCCTCCCATTGTCATACACAGGGCAAATAGCATTGGCGTCTGTTCCCAGCATGTACAGTGTATTGGACTGAAGAGGATCTACTGTTCTTGTCAGTTTCCTAAGCAGAATTGAACTAGATATGGCCATGTGTGTAGGAAGCACAGTTCTTTTGTTCTGAGCATGCTCACTCTTCTGGCCTATAGGAAACACAGTATAGTAGAAGAGTGCTCTTTTCTCAAAAGCAGAGTGTGTTTCTTGTAAGGCAAGCTAGCGTTTGTTTCCCAGTCCTAATTGGAATTGAATCACATGCAGTTTCTGGTCCTACGAGCAAGAGTTGTTTTCTGGTAAGAAGTGTCACTATTGTGCTTCCATTGCCATACCCAGTGCAAATAGCACTCGCGTCTGTTCCCAGCAAGTACAGTGTATTGGACTGAAGAGAGGCTACTGTTCTTGTCAGTTTCCTAAACAGAGTTGAACTACATATGACCCGTGTGTAGGAATCACAGTTCTTTTATTTGAGCAAGCTCACTGTCTGGCCCTTTAGGAGACACAGTACAGTAGAAGAGTGCTCTTTTCTCAAAAGCAGAGTGTGTTTCATGTAAGGTGAGCTAGCGTTTGTTTCCCAGTCCTAAATGCAGTTGAATCACATGCAGTTTCTGGTCCTAAGAGCAAGAGTTGTTTTCTGGTAAGAAGAGTCACTATTGCGTTCCCATTGACATACACAGTGCAAATAGCACTGGCGTCTGTTCCCAGCAAGTACAGTGTATTGGACTGAAGAGGAGATACTGTTCTTGTCAGTTTCATAAGCAGAGTTGAACTAGATATGGCCCATGTGTGTAAAAAGCACAGTTCTTTTGTTCTGAGCAAGCTCACTGTTCGGACCCCATAGGAAACACAGTAGAGTAGAAGAGTGCTCTTTTCTCAAAAGCTGAGTGTGTTTAGTGTAAGGCGACCTAGTGTTTGCTTCCCAGACCTAAATAGAGTTGAATCCCATGCAGTTTCTGGTCCTACGAGCAAGAGTTGTTTTCTGGTAAGAAGAGTCACTATTGCGCTCCCATTGACATACACAGTGCAAATAGCACTGGCGTCTGTTCCCAGGATGTAGAGTGTATTGGACTGAAGAGGAGATACTGTTCTTGTCAGTTTCATAATCAGAGTTGAACTAGATATGGCCCATGTGTGTAAAAAGCACAGTTCTTTTATTCTGAGCAAGCTCACTGTTCGGACCCCATAGGAAACACAGTAGAGTAGAAGAGTGTTCTTTTCTCAAAAGCCGAGTGTGTTTAGTGTAAGGCGACCTAGTGTTTGCTTCCCAGACCTAAATGGAGTTGAATCCCATGCAGTTTCTTGTCCTACGAGCAAGAGTTGTTTTCTGGTAAGAAGAGTCACTATTATGCTCCCATTGCCATACACAGGGCAAATAGCACTCGCGTCTGTTCCCTGGATGTACAGTGTATTGCACTGAAGAGGATCTACTGTTTTTGTCAGTTTCCTAAGCAAACTTGAAATAGATATGGCCTGTGTGTGTAGAAAGTACAATTCTTTTGTTCTGAGCAAGCTCACTCTTCTGGCACTATAGGAAACACAGTAGAGTAGAAGAGTGCTCTTTTCTCAAAAGCAGAATGTGTTTCTTGTAAGGCGAGCTAGCGTTTGTTTCCCAGTCCTAAATGGAGTTCAATCACATGCAGTTTCTGGTCCTAGGAGCAAGAGTTGTTTTATGGTAAGAAGAGTCACTATTGCGCTCCAATTGTCATACACAGGGCAAATAGCACTGTTGTCTGTTCCCAGCATGTACAGTGTATTGGACTGAAGAGGATCTACTGTTCTTGTCAGTTTCCTAAGCAGAGTTGAACTAGATATGGCCCGTGTGTGTAGGAAGCACAGTTCTTTTGTTTTGAGCAAGCTCACAGTTCTGGCCCTATAGGAAACACAGAAGTAGAAGACTGCTCTTTTCTCCAAAGCAGAGTGTGTTTCTTCTAAGGCGAACTAGCGTTTGTTTCCAAGTCCTAAATGGAGTTTAATCACATGCAGTTTCTGGTCCTATAATTAAGAGTTGTTTTCTGGTAAGAGGAGTCACTATTGCGCTCCGATTGCCATACACAGTGCAAATAGGACTCGCGTCTGCTACCTGCAAGTACAGTGTATTGGACTGAAGAGGAGATACTGTTGTTGTCAGTTTCCTAAGCAGAGTTTAACTAGATATGGTCCGTTTGTGTAGGATGCACAGTTCTTTTCTTCTGAGCAAGCTCACTGTTCTGGCCCTATAGGAAACACAGTAGAGTAGAAGAGTGCTCTTTTCTCAAAAGCAGAGTGTGTTTGTTGTAAGGCGAACTAGCGTTTGTTTCCCAGTCCTAAATGGAGTTGAATCACATGCAGTTTCTGGTCCTATGAGCAAGAGTTGTTTTCTGGTAAAGAAAGTCACTATTGTGCTCCTTTTGCCATACACAGTGCAAATAGCACTCGCGTCTGTTCCCAGCAAGGACAGTGTATTGGACTGAAGAGGAGCTACTGTTCTTGTCAGTTTCCTAAGCAGAGTTGAACTAGATATGTCCCGTGTGTGTAGGAAGCACAGTTCTTTTGTTCTGAGCAAGCTCACTGTTCTGGCCCTTTAGGAAACACAGTAGAGTAGAAGAGTGCTCTTTTCTCAGAAACAGAGTGTGTTTCTTGTAAGGCGAGCTGGCGTTGGTTTCCCAGTCCTAAATGGAGTTGAATCACATGCAGTTTCTGTTCCTAGGAGCAAGAGTTGTTTTCTGGTAAGAAGAGTCACTATTGCGCTCCCATTGCCTTACACAGTGCAAATAGCACTGGCATCTGTTCCCAGCAAGTACATAGTATTGGACAGAAGAGGAGCTACTGTTCTTGTCAGTTTCCTAAGCAGAGTTGAACTAGATATGGCCCGTGTGTGTGAAGCACAGTTCTTTTGTTCTGACCAAGCTCACTTTTCGGACCCCATAGGAAACACAGTAGAGTAGAAGAGTGCTCTTTTCTCAAAAGCAGAGTGTGTTTCTTGTAAGGCTAGCTAGTGTTTGTTTCCCAGTCAGAAACGGAGTTGAATCCCATGCAGTTTCTGGTCCTACGAGCAAGAGTTGTTTTCTGGTAAGAAGAGTCACTATTGCACTCCCATTGCCATACACAGTGCAAATAGGACTCGCGTCTGCTCCCAGCATGTACAGTGTATTGGACTTAAGAGGATCTACTGTTCTTGTCAGTTACCTATGCAAAGTTGAACTAGATATGGGCCGTCTGTGTAGGAAGCACAGTTCCTTTGTTCTGAGCAAGCTCACTGTTCTGGCCCTATAGGAAACACAGTAGAGTAGAAGAGTGCTCTTTTCTCAAAAGCAGAGTGTGTTTCTTGTAAGGCGAGCTAGCGTTTGTTTCCCAGTCCTAAATGGAGTTGAATCACACGAAGTTTCTGGTCCTACAAGCAAGAGTTGTTTTCTGGTAAGAAGAGTCACTATTGTGCTTCCATTGCCATACACAGTGCAAATAGCACTCGCGTCTGTTCCCAGCAAGTACAGTGTATTGTACAGAAGAGGAGATACTGTTTTTGTCAGTTTCCTAAGCAGAGTTTAACTAGATATGGCCCGTGTGTGTAGGAAGCACAGTTCTTTTGTTCTGAGCAAGCTCACTGTTCTGGCCCTATAGGAAACACAGTAGAGTAGAAGACTGCTCTTTTCTCCAAAGCAGAGTGTGTTTCTTCTAAGGCGAACTAGCGTTTGTTTCCAAGTCCTAAATGGAGTTTAATCACATGCAGTTTCTGGTCCTATAAGTAAGAGTTGTTTTCTGGTAAGAGGAGTCACTATTGCGCTCCCATTGCCATACACAGTGCAAATAGGACTCGCGTCTGCTACCTGCAATTACAGTGTATTGGACTGAAGAGGAGCTACTCTTCTTGTCAGTTTCCTAAGCAGAGTTTAACTAGATATGGTCCGTTTGTGTAGGATGCACAGTTCTTTTCTTCTGAGCAAGCTCACTGTTCTGGAGCTATAGGAAACACAGTAGAGTAGAAGAGTGCTCTTTTCTCAAAAGCAGAGTGTGTTTGTTGTAAGGCGAACTAGCGTTTGTTTCCCAGTCCTAATTGGAGTTGAATCACATGCAGTTTCTGGTCCTATGAGCAAGAGTTGTTTTCTGGTAAAGAAAGTCACTATTGTGCTCCTTTTGCCATACACAGTGCAAATAGCACTCGCGTCTGTTCCCAGCAAGTACAGTGCATTGGACTGAAGAGGAGCTACTGTTCTTGTCAGTTTCCTAAGCAGAGTTGAACTAGATATGTCCCATGTGTGTAGGAAGCACAGTTCTTTTGTTCTGAGCAAGCTCACTGTTCTGGCCCTATAGGAAACACAGTAGAGTAGAAGAGTGCTCTTTTCTCAGAAGCAGAGTGTGTTTCTTGTAAGACGAGCTGGCGTTTGTTTCCCAGTCCTAAATGGAGTTGAATCACATGCAGTTTCTGTTCCTAGGAGCAAGAGTTGTTTTCTGGTAAGAAGAGTCACTATTGCGCTCCCATTGCCATACACAGTGCAAATAGCACTGGCGTCTGTTCCCAGCAAGTACGGAGTATTGGACAGAATAGGAGCTACTGTTCTTGTCAGTTTCCTAAGCAGAGTTGAACTAGATATCGCCCATGTGTGTGAAGCACATTTTTTTTGTTCTGAGCAAGCTCACTTTTCGGACCCCATAGGAAACACAGTAGAGTAGAAGAGTGCTCTTTTCTCAAAATCAGAGTGTGTTTCTTGTAAGGCTAGCTAGTGTTTGTTTCCCAGTCAGAAACGGAGTTGAATCCCATGCAGTTTCTGGTCCTAGGAGCAAGAGTTGTTTTCTGGTAAGAAGAGTCACTATTGCGCTCCCATTGCCATACACAGAGCAAATAGCACTCGCGTCTGCTCCCAGCATGTACAGTGTATTGGACTGAAGAGGAGCTACTGTTCTTGTCAGTTTCCTAAGCAGAGTTGAACTAGATATAGCCCGTGTGTGTAGGAAGCACAGTTCTTTTGTTCTGAGCAAGCTCACTGTTCTGGCCATATAGGAAACCCAGTAGAGTAGAAGAGTGCTCTTTTCTCAAAAGCAGAGTGTGTTTCTTGAAAGGTGAGCTAGCATTTTTTTCCCAGTCCTAAATATAGTTGAATCACATGCAGTTTCTGGACGTACGAGAAAGAATTGTTGTCTGGTAAGAAAAGTCACTATTGTGCTCCCATTGCATTACGAAGTGCAAATAACACTGGCGTCTGTTCCCAGTAAGTACAGTGTATTGGACTGAAGAGGAGCTACTGTTCTTGTCAGTTTCCTAAGCAGAGTTGAACTAGACATGGCCCGTGTGTGTAGGAAGCACAGTTCTTTTGTTCTGAGCAAGCTCACTGTTCGGACCCCATAGGAAACACAGTAGAGTAGAAGAGGGCTCTTTTCTCAAAAGCAGAGTGTGTTTCTTGTAAGGCGAGCTAGTGTTTGTTTCCCAGTCCTAAAAGGAGTTTAATCACATGCAGTTTTTGGTCCTACCACCAAGAGTTGTTTTCTGGTAAGAAGAGTCACTTTTGCGCTCCTATTGCCATACACAGGGCAAATAGCACTCGACTCTGTTCCCAGCAAGTACAGTGTATTGGACTGAAGAGGAGCTACTGTTCTTTTCAGTTTCCTAATCAGAGTTGAACTAGATATGTCCCGTGTGTGTAGGAAGCACAGTTCTTTTGTTCTGAGAAAGCTCACTGTTCTGGCCCTATAAGAAACAAAGTAGAGTAGAAGAGTGCTCTTTTCTCAAAAGCAGAGTGTGTTTCTTGTAAGGTTATCTAGCATTTGTTTCCCAGTCCTAAATGGATTTGAATAACATGCAGTTTCTGGTCCTACAAGCAAGAGTTTTTTTCTGGTAAGAAGAGTTACTATTGCCCTCCCATTGTCATACACAGGGCAAATAGCTTTGGCGTCTGTTCCCAGCATGTACAGTGTATTGGACTGAAGAGGATCTACTGTTCTTGTCAGTTTCCTAAGCAGAATTGAACTAGATACGGCCATGTGTGTAGGAAGCACAGTTCTTTTGTTCTGAGCATGCTCACTCTTCTGGCCTATAGGAAACACAGTAGAGTAGAAGAGTGCTCTTTTCTCAAAAGCATAGTGCGTTTCTTGTAAGGCGAGCTAGCGTTTGTTTCCCAGTCCTAAATGGAGTTGAATCACATGCAGTTTCTGTTCCTAGGAGCAAGAGTTGTTTTCTGGTAAGAAGAGTCACTATTGCGCTTCCATTGCCACACCCAGTGCAAATAGCACTCAGATCTGTTCCTAGCAAGTACCGTGTATTGGACAGAAGAGGGGATACTGTTCTTGTCAGTCCTAAGCAGAGTTAAACTAGATATGGCCCGTGTGTGTAGGAAGCACAGTTCTTTTGTTCTGAGCAAGCTCACTGTTCTGGCCCTATAGGAAACAGAGTAGAGTAGAAGAGTGCTCTTTTCTCAAAAGCAGAGTGTGTTTCTTGTAAGGCATCTAGCCTTTGTTTCCCAGTCCTAAATGGAGTTGAATCACATGCAGTTTCGGGTCCTACGAGCAATAGTTGTTTTTTGGTAAGAAGAGTCACTATTGTGCTACCATTGCCATACACAGTGCAAATAGCACTCGTGTCTGTTCCCAGCAAGTACAGTGTATTGTACAGAAGAGGAGATACTGTTCTTGTCAGTTTCCTAAGCAGAGTTTAACTAATTATGACCCGTGTGTGTAGGAAGCACAGTTCTTTTGTTCTGAGCAAGCTCACTGTTCTGGCCCTATAGGAAACACAGTAGAGTTGAAGAGTGCTCTTTTCTCAAAAGCAGAGTGTGTTTCTTGTAAGGCGAGCTAGCGTTTGTTTTTCAGTCCTAAAAGGAGTTCAATCCCATGCAGTTTCCGGTCCTATGAGCAAGAGTTTTTTTCTGGTAAGAAGAGTCACTATTGCGCTCCCATTGCCGTACACAGTGCAAATAGCACTCGCGTCTGCTCACAGCAAGTACAGTGTATTGGAATGAAGAGGAGCTGCTGTTCTTGTCAGTTTCCTAAGCAGAGTTGAACTAGATATAGCTCGTGTGTATAGGAAGCACAGTTCTTTTGTTCTGAGCAAGCTCACTGTTCTAGCCCTATAGGAAACACAGTAGAGTAGAAGAGTGCTCTTTTCTCAAAACAGAGTGTGTTTCTTGTAAGGTGAGCTAGCATTTGATTCCCAGTCCTAAATGGAGTTGAATCACATGCAGTTTCTGGTCCTAAGAGCAAGAGTTGTTTTCTGGTAAGAAGAGTCACTCTTGCGCTCCCATTGACATACACAGTGCAAATAGCACTGGCGTCTGTTCCCAGAAAGTACAGTGTATTGGACTGAAGAGGAGATACTGTTCTTGTCAGTTTCCTAAGCAGAGTTGAACTAGATATGGCCCATGTGTGTAAAAAGCACAGTTCTTTTGTTCTGAGCAAGCTCACTGTTCGGACCCCATAGGAAACACAGTAGAGTAGTAGAGTGCTCTTCTCTCAAAAGCCGAGTGTGTTTAGTGTAAGGCGACCTAGTGTTTGCTTCGCAGACCTAAATGGAGTTGAATCACATGCAGTTTCTGGTCCTACGAGCAAGAGTTGTTTTCTGGTAAGAAGAGTCACTATTGTGCTCGCATTGTCAAAAACAGGGCAAATAGCACTGGCGTCTGTTCCCAGCAAGTACAGTGTATTGGACTGAAGAGGATCTACTGTTCTGGTCAGTTTCCTAAGCAGAGTTTACCTAGATATGGCCCGTGTGTGTAGGAAGCACAGTTCTTTTGTTCTGAGCAAGCTCACTTTTCTGTCCCTATATGAAACACAGTAGAGTAGAAGAGTGCTCTTTACTCCAAAGCAGAGTGTGTTTCTTGTAAGGCGACCTAGCGTTTGTTTCCCAGTCCTAAATATAGTTGAATCACATGCAGTTTCTGGATGTACAAGCAAGAGTTGTTTTCTGGTAAGAAAAGTCACTAATGCGCTCCCATTGCAATATACAGTGCAAATAGCACTGGCGTCTGTTCCCAGCAAGTACAGTGTATTGGACTGAAGAGGAGATACTGTTCTTGTCAGTTTCCTAAGCATAGTTGAACTAGATATGGCCCGTGTGTGTAGGAAGCACAGTTCTTTTGTTCTGAGCAAGCTCACTGTTCTGGCCCTTTAGGAAACACAGTAGAGTAGAAGAGTGCTCTTTTCTCAAAAGCAGAGTGTGTTTCTTGTAAGGCGAGCTAGTGTTTGTTTCCCAGTCCTAAATGGAGTTGAATCACATGCAGTTTCTGATCCTAGGAGCAAGAGTTGTTTTCTGGTAAGAAGAGTCACTATTGTGCTCCCATTGTCATACACAGGGCAAACAGCATTGGCGTCTGTTCCCAGCATATACAGTGTATTGGACTGAAGAGGATCTACTGTTCTTGTCAGTTTCCTAAGCAGAGTTGAAGTAGATATGGCCCGTGTGTGTAGGAAGCACAGTTGTTTTGTTCTGAGCAAGGTCACTGTTCTGGCCCTATAGGAAACACAGAAGAGTAGAAGAGTGCTCTTTTCTCAAAAGCAGAGTGTGTTTGTTGTAAGGCGACCTAGCTTTTGTTTCCCAGTCCTAAATGGAGTTGAATCACATGCAGTTTCTGGTCCTACAAGCAAGAGTTTTTTTTCTGGTAAGAAGAGTCACTATTGTGCTCCCATTGCCATACACAGTGCAAATAGCTCTTGCGAATGCTCCCAGCATGTACAGTGTATTGGACTGAAGAGGATCTACTGTTCTTGTCAGTTACCTACGCAAAGTTGAACTAGATATGGCCCGTCTGTGTAGGAAGCACAGTTCCTTTGTTCTGAGCAAGCTCACTGTTCTGGCCCTATAGGAAACACAGTAGAGTAGAAGAGTGCTCTTTTCTCAAAAGCAGAGTGTGTTTCTTGTAAGGCGAGCTAGCGTTTGTTTCCCAGTCCTAAATGGAGTTGAATCACACGAAGTTTCTGGTCCTACAAGCAAGAGTTGTTTTCTGGTAAGAAGAGTCACTATTGTGCTTCCATTTCCATACACAGTGCAAATAGCACTCGCGTCTGTTGCCAGCAAGTACAGTGTATAGGACAGAAGAGGAGCTACTGTTCTTGTCAATTTCCTAAGCAGAGTTGAACTAGATATGTCCCGTGTGTGTAGGAAGCACACTTCTTTTGTTCTGAGAAAGCTCACTGTTCAGACCCCATAGGAAACACAGTAGAGTAGAAAAGTGCTCTTTTCTCAAAAGCAGAGTGTATTTCTTGTAAGGCGAGCTAGCATTTGCTTCCCAGACCTAAATGGAGTTGAATCACATGCAGTTTCTGGTCCTACGATCAAGAGTTGTTTTCTGGTAAGAAGAGTCACTATTGCGCTCGCATTGTCATACACAGGGCAAATAGCACTGGCATCTGTTCCCAGCATGTACAGTGTATTGGACTGAAGAGGATCTACTGTTCTTGTCAGTTTCCTACGCAGAGTTGAAATAGATATGGCCCGTGTGTGTAGGAAGCACAGTTCTTTTGTTCTGAGCAAGCTCACTCTTCTGGCCCTATAGGAAACACAGTAGAGTAGAAGAGTGCTCTTTTCTCAAAAGCAGAGTGTGTTTCTTGTAAGGCAAGCTAGCGTTTGTTTCCCAGTCCTAAATATAGTTGAATCACATGCAGTTTCTGGATGTACGAGCAAGAGTTGTTTTCTGGTAAGAAAAGTCACTATTGCGCTCCCATTGCAATATACAGTGCAAATAGCACTGGCGTCTGTTCCCAGCAAGTACAGTGTATTGGACTGAAGAGGAGCTACTGTTCTTGTCAGTTTCCTAAGCATAGTTGAACTAGATATGGCTCGTGTGTGTAGGAAGCACAGTTCTTTTGTTCTGAGCAAGCTCACTGTTCGGACACCATAGGAAACACAGTAGAGTAGAAGAGTGCTCTTTTCTCAAAAGCAGAGTATTTTTCTTGTAAGGTGAGCTAGCGTTTGTTTCCCACCCCTAAATGGAGTTGAATCACATGCAGTTTTTAGTCCTACGAGCAAGAGTTGTTTTCTGGTAAGGAAAGTCACTATTGCGCTCCCTTTGCCATACACAGCGCAAATAGCACTCACGTCTGTTCCCAGCAAGTACAGTGTATTGGACTGAAGAGGAGCTACTGTTCTTGTCAGTTTCCTAAGCAGAGTTGAACTAGATATGGCCCGTGTGTATAGGAAGCACAGTTCTTTTGTTCTGAGCAAGCTCACTGTGCGGACCCTTAGGAAACACAGTGCTCTTTTCTCAAAAGCAGAGTGTGTTTCTTGTAAGGCGAGATAGCGTTTGCTTCCCAGACCTAAATGGAGTTGAATCACATGCAGTTTCTGGTCCTACAAGCAAGAGTTGTTTTCTGGTAAGAAGAGTCACTTTTGCGCTCCCATTGTCATACACAGGGCAAATAGCACTGACGTCTGTTCCCAGCATGTACAGTGTATTGGACTGAAGAGGATCTACTTTTCTTGTCAGTTTCCTATGCAGAGTTGAACTAGATATAGCCCGTGTGTGTAGGAAGCACAGTTCTTTTGTTCTGAGCAAGCTCACTGTTCTGGCCCTATAGGAAACACAGTAGAGTATCAGAGTGCTCTTTTCTCAAAAGCAGAGTATGTTTCTTGTAAGGCGAGCTAGTGTTTGTTTCCAAGTCCTAAATGGAGTTGAATCACATGCAGTTTCTGTTCCTACGAGCAAGAGATGTTTTCTGGTAAGAAGAGTCACTATTGTGCTCCCAATTTCATACACAGGGCAAATAGCACTGGATTCTGTTCCCAGCATGTACAGTGTATTGCACTGAAGAGGATCTACTGTTCTTGTCTGTTTCCTAAGCAGAATTGAACTAGATATGGCCATGTTTGCAGGAAGTACAGTTCTTTTGTTCTGAGCATGCTCACTGTTCGGACCCCATAGAAAACACAGTAGAGTAGTAGAGTGCTCTTTTCTCAAAAGCAGAGTGTGTTTCTTGTAAGTCGAGCTAGTGTTTTTTTCCCAGTCCTAAATGGAGTTGAATCACATGCAGTTTCTGTTCCTAGGAGCAAGAGATGTTTTCTGGTAAGAAGAGTCACTATTGTGCTCCCATTGTCATACACAAGGCAAATAGCACTGGCGTCTGTTCCCAGCATGTACAGTGTATTGGACTGAAGAGGATCTACTGTTCTTGTCAGTTTCCTAAGCAGAATTGAACTAGATATGGCCGTGTGTTTAGGAAGCCCAGTTCTTTTGTTCTGAGCAAGTTCACTGTTCTGGCACTATAGGAAACATGTAGAGTAGAAGAGTGCTCTTTTCTCAAAAGCAGAGTGTGTTTCTTGTAAGGCGAGTTAGCGTTTGTGTCCCAGTCGTAAATGGAGTTGAATAACATGCAGTTTTGGGTCCTATGAGCAAGAGTTATTTTCTGGTAGGGAAAGTCACTATTGCGCTCCCATTGCATTACACGGTGCAAAAGGCGCTCGCGTCTGTTCCCAGCAATTACAGTGTATTGGACTGAAGAGGAGCTACTGTTCTTGTCAGTTTCCTAAGCAGAGTTGAACTAGATATGGCCCGTGTGTTTAGGAAGCACAGTTCTTTTGTTCTGAGCAAGCTCACTGTTCGGACCCCATAGGAAACACAGTAGAGAAGAAGAGTACTCTTTTCTCAAAAGTAGAGTGTGTTTCTTGTAAGGCGAGCTAGCGTTTGTTTCCCAGTCCTAAGTGGAGTTGAATCACATGCAGTTACTGGTACTAAGAGCAAGAGTTGTTTTCTGGTAAGAAGAGCCACTCTTGTGCTCCCATTGCCGTACACAGTGCAAATAGCACTTGCATCTGTTCCCAGCAAGTACAGTGTATTTTGTAGATGTAACCAACCTTCTTATTTAATAAGAAACACAGAACCAATGCAAAGAAGAAAGCCAAGAGGTCAGAGCTAATAGCTAAAACCTTACCCTTCCTCCTGCAGTGGTCCTACCTCTCATAACTCACTACCCCTGTTTTAATGTCTTTATATAGTGTTCCTGTTCTGCCTTCTCATTGGTTGTATACCCAACCACATGACTGCCTTGTCACGGCCTGTCTGTATAGGCCTCCAGGTTTTCCTTGCTTGGTATTGAGATTAAAGACATGTGTGTCCAATAATGACTGTATCCCTGAACACACAGAGACTTACCCAGCTCTGTATACCAAGTGCTGGGAATACAAGTATACGCCACCACTGCCCTGCTTTCCTATGGCTTGCTAATAGCTCTGACCCCCGGGCAACTTTATTTATTAACATACAAATAACATTTTAATACAAATAAAATATCACCATATTTCCCCTTTTCTATTTTAATAAAAAGGAAAAAAGAAAAAGCTTATAACTAACATAAGAAAAACTATATACAAAAGTACAATAACTATATACAATATATACAAGTAATAAATACCTAAACAATGTCTAGTTCATTTGTATTTGACAAATTCAGAGAAAATAATTCCATTATCTATTCTATTGTATCTAATTCACTTTCTATCCTAATTAATCGTCAACTATAACTAACTAATCTTCAACTCCCTCAGAGACCCAAGAAGAAAATAGTATTAGCTAACAAAAAAATAAAAACAGGAAGTATATGCAAGCAACTTCCAAAAACTTGTGAGTTGACAGAAACAGCCAGCTGTCTGGACAATCATCTGAGGTTTCTCCACAGTGTTGGGGCATCATCTTCAGCCTATTGGCTTAGCGTATCTGACAGACTCATTTGTGAAGTAGAATGTACACAAGGTCAACAGTTCAACCTCACATTGGGTGAGAGCAGTCTATATACCAGAAATACCTGAATTCCACTAGTTTCATGTCATGATTCAGGATTTTAAATTCTGGAAATTGTTGATGTTTTTTGAATTCAGCTGTCCATTCTTCTTGGCTATGTGTGTATGTGGCTTCATTTCAGCATCCCGTTCTTCTCCACATCCCTCTATTAAATGCCATTCTTCTGTTGAGAGGTGTGAGCTTAATTACTCTTCAAGAATAACTGTTTCAGCTACCTCCCCATTACACATCAGAAGCCATCGGCCCACTGCCTGTTCAGCTGCCTTCGAAGAAAAGGGCACTGTACCTTTCCTGGATTACGAAGGCCACTTCAGGGATGGTGCCATATTGTCCTGGCCTCAGAAGATGCCTTTTAATAAAGCCATAACCACACTTGTTTTGACAAGAATCAGTAGTCCTTTGTTTCGTGTCTTGTCTGTCCTGTTCGTCAGCAGTTGATTTGAGGATACTTTGTTGTCCAGTGGCTAACTTTTGCTACAATGAATGTTAACTCCAATTACAGTTTTTTCAATGCCCATATTTTCTCTGAAGTAGATTGGTACTGTCAGGAGCCGACATGTCTCATAGTCATAACAAAAAAGAAAATTTTTCTAAGTTATTAAAACATTTGAAATGCCATATTCTGTAGATCTCTGAAGGGTTTGAAGATAACCTGTCTATCTAAAATATATCTACTCAATATTGAAAACATACCTAATATAACTACAAGTTCTATTATAATGTCTAACTACTAACTTTCATTTCTTTATATCCTAATAGTTGGTAATAACAACATTCAAGGTTTAGAAAATTGCATTACATTGTTAAATGAATGGTACAATTAGAAATATACATATAGCATTTTCTAATAATATCAATTTCAATATATATAATTTATATACACTATAAAACAATCCAATCCAATGTAAAGTATTTACATTTTTTTCTTTCTTTCTTTCTTTCTCTCTTTTTTTTAATAAGAACCTTAAATCTAATCTCCTTTGCTTAGCCCTTTTCCTCACCCTTTACAACAACTTATAACCAACCCCCCTAATCAATGAAAATTATCCCAGACCCAAAACCCATTAAAAGACCTAGAAGACCAAAAAAAAAAACCAACCACCCCACACCACCTCTTTAGGAATGTGGGCGTCGTATTCTTGAAATTGCTTCTTGCTGGGTATGGGCGAAGTTATCTTTATCCTGAAAGAAAAATTTTAGGTTAATTGTCAAATTCTAGGAAAGGTAACTATATCCTTCGTTATCCAGTCTGTATATAATGCCAAAGTTCAGGGTTTATCTCAAATCCTTATTCAAGTAGTCTTTGAGACTGGATCATTTCAGCTAGCGCTCTCAAAATTGCTCTGAGCACTTTGTATTTCAAAGCTGATCTGTAGATGATGTTTGTCAGCTTAGTGATGTTATTATTGTCCATTTGGAATTGTTGTTGTTGTGGGGCCCCGTCTTCTTCCTGGAGACTTCAGTTGATGTTAGGCCTGACCGTGATTTCCTGCAAAAAACTGATAAGAGACTCGAACACAAAGACTATATATGCGGCTTTTTAGAATTAGTTAGTACTCTATATGACCATTTATATATCTTAACAAAGTTTAAAATGTATATATATCTATATATATTAATCTTGTAAATTTTGATATAAATTTCATACTTTAAGAAAAGTTTAAAGAATCAGAATAGAATCAAAGAGTTGAGATTAGTAATAGAATAGTCCCTTAATTAATTTGGCTTTTCTCCTGTCCCATAGCAGAAGATGGCTCTTTTCCTCTGGCATGATACAGAGAGTCTGTATTTTCCTTTTAACAACATGCTTGAGTTTAAAGAAGGAGCGAGCCATTCTCCAACTCCAAAGTCAGCTTTAAATTTTAATTGAACTGGGACTATTAGAAGTTAAATAGTGTTAAATCTTTAAAGAAAAGCAGAAACAAACATTTAGGAAGACATAAAATTTTTTAGATAACATACCCATACGCCATTTCACTCTGTTTCTTAGGATAGACGATTTGTCCCTTTTCTTCAGTTGTCTCATTTGTCCAGTGTTCTTCAAATTCCTTAACCTTCATTCTCCTAAAAGACAAAAACAAAAACCTTTCCCCAAGGTTTTTTGGGGATGTTCCTTTTTGGCAAGTTACTATCTGATTAAATGAAAAGATATATGTTACTGGTGTAAGTTAGTTTAAATTGGATGTTCATGATAGTTGATGAACTATCACCTCCTCTAATTAAGAGGTCTCTCTTGTTCAAATCGAACCTTTATCAATTTTGATGGTACCCACAGCTTATCTTCTCCTGTAGAAATAAAAGCAAAACCTCATCCCCAATGTAATACATATCCTGGTTTCCATTCTGAGGTCAGCACATCCTTAAAGTATATAGGTTGATTTAATTCTGTAGTTTTTTCTATTATCCAATGTCTCTCTGCAGCTGTTGTTCCTTTCTCATTGGCATTGAGAAAATTTAAAGTTAATAGAGCATTATGTAGTCTATTTCTGGGGTTTTTTGTTACTCCTTTCTGTTTATTTAGCATATCCTTTAGAGTTCTGTTTGATCTTTCTATAACTGCTTGACCTGTAGGATTATGTGGTATACCTGTAATATGGTTTATATTATAATAAGCAAAAAACTGTTTCATTTTAACAGAGACATATGATGGAGCATTATCAGTTTTGATTTGTGCAGGTATACCCATAATGGCCATAACTTCTAGCAAGTGAGTGATTACAGAATCAGCTTTTTCAGAACTCAAAGCAGTTGCCCATTGAAATCCTGAATAAGTATCAATAGTGTGGTGTACATATTTCAGTTTTCCAAATTCTGCAAAGTGAAACACGTCCATCTGCCAGATTTCATTCCTCTGAGTACCCTTTGGGTTACATCCTGCTGGTAATGGCGTTTGATTGTAGAAGGAACAAGTAGGACATTTCCTTACTATTTCTTTGGCTTGTTGCCAGGTTATGGAAAAATCCTTTTTTAAACCTTTACTATTTACATGATGTTTTTTATGAAATTCTGAGGCCTCCAACACATTTCCTATCAATAATTTACCAATCTCATCATTGCCTTGTGCTAGAGGGCCTGGCAGACCAGTATGGGATCGGATGTGAGTTATATATAAAGGATGACTCCTTTTTCTGATTGTATCTTGTAATTGAATAAATAATGTAGTTAATTCTGAAGTATCGTGGATAAATTCTGCAGTCTCAATATGTAATACTACTCTTTCAGCATACTGAGAGTCAGTTACTACATTGAGAGGTTCTGAAAAATCCATTAATACCAACAGAATAGCATACAATTCTGATTTTTGAACTGAATTATAAGGACTTTGAACCACTTTACTTAAATTTTCTGATTTGTAACCTGCCTTTCCTTGTTTGTTGGCATCTGTATAAAATGTACAAACTCCAGATATGGGTTTTTTTCCTCACAATTCGAGGCAAGATCCAATCAGCTCTCTTTATAAGATCAATTCTATTGCTTTTGGGATATTTGCTGTTAATTACTCCCAAAAAATTACTACAAGCTTTTTGCCAAGCTTAATTTTCTATCCATAATTTTTCAATATCCTCCTTAGTTAAAGGTACAACAATTTCTGCTGGGTCTATTCCTGCTAACTGACGAAGTCTCAATTTTCCTTTCCAAATCAAGTTAGAGATTTTTTCTACATAAGTTTTTAATTTTTTATTTGGTTTATTTGGTAAAAATATCCATTCTAATATAATATCTTCCCTTTGCATTAATATTCCTGTTGGAGAATGCCTAGAAGGTAAAATAACCAAAATGCAATCCAGCTTTGGATCAATACGATCTACGTGCCCTTCATGTACTTTCTTTTCTACCAAAGCCAATTCTTTTTCAGCTTCAGGTGATAATTCTCTTGGACTGTTAAAGTCCTTATCACCTTCTAAGGTTTTAAACAAATTATTCAGTTCATCATTTTTTACCCCAACAATAGTTCTTAGATGAGAAATGTCTCCAAATAATCTTTGAAAGTCATTAAGAGTCTGTAGTCTATCTCTCCTAATTTGCACCTTTTGAGGTCTAATTTTTTGAAGTTCTATTTTATATCCTAAATAATTAATAGAATCTCCTCTTTGTATCTTTTCGGGGGCAATTTGTAAACCCCAGCAAGTCAAAATTTTCTTTACTTCTTCAAACATTCTTTCTAAAGTATCTGCATTTGAGTCAGCTAATAAAATATCATCCATATAATGATAAATTATAGATTTAGGAAATTTTTTATGTATCACTTCTAATGGCTGTTTTACAAAATATTGGCACAAAGTTGGGCTATTCAACATTCCCTGTGGGTGAACCCTCCATTGAAATCTTTTAACCAGTTGAGAATTATTATAAGTAGGCACTGTGAAAGCAAATCTTTCTCTGTCTTTTTCTTGTAACGGTATTGAAAAGAAACAGTCTTTTAAATCAATAACTATGAGAGGCCATCCTTTTGGTAACAGAGTAGGCAAAGGAATTCCAGATTGTAAAGAGCCCATTGGCTGAATTACTTTGTTAATTGCTCTAAGGTCTGTTACCATTCTCCATTTATCAGATTTCTTTTTAACAACAAATACAGGAGAATTCCAAGGGCTGGTTGATTCTTCAATATGATGAGCATTTAACTGTTCTTCCACCAGCTCTTGTAAAGCCTGGAGTTTCTCTGTTGTTAAAGACCATTGCTGAACCCATACAGGCTTATCTGTTGACCATTTTAAAGGTAGAGCTGTTGGTGTTTTTGGAAAATTATCAGTTGTGCCCTGTTCTTGTATGACATGGATGGCTGGTGAGCACTCATTAGAATAATATCTTTTAATATTTCTCTCAGAAACATGTACTAATTTATGATTTGTTTCTGAGATTGGAGGGATATTAATCTGAGTATTCCATTGTTGTAACAAATCTCGACCCCACAGGTTCATAGCTATGTTAGCCATATATGGTTTTAATTTTCCTTTCTGTCCTTCTGGACCTATACATTCAAGCCATCTTGCACTTTGTTTCACTCGAGATAATGTCCCAATTCCTAACAGTTGAACATTTACCTCCTGAAGAGGCCAAGTTGGATGCCAAAATTCTGGTGCAATTATGGGAATGTCAGCACCTGTGTCTACCAGACCAGACAACAAAACACCATTTATCTTTATTGTTAGTTTTGGTCTTTGTTCATTAATAGAAGTTTGCCAAAAAATTTTCTTTATGTTTTTTCCTGAATTCCCTATTTTCTCTGTTTCATCATCTCGACTAACATGATTTATTCCTATAGACATTTGGTTATTTAGTTGCTTTGAGTAGGGGTTTCCTCTACAACTGCAGGAAAGGTTTGAACTGGATTTACTGTGGGGGCCTGCCTGAGGCCCCTCTGGGAGTTTCCCGAGGCTCGAGGCAGAGGATTACCCTGTCTGTCCCTTGTTGATCTACATTCGTTGGTCCAGTGTTTTCCCTTACCACACCTTCTGCATACTCCAGAAGGAAGGGGCATTCTGTTGCCAGTGTTCCTTGAAGAAACATTATTTCTAGGAATGACCTGTTTACAATCCCTTTTCAAATGTCCTTGCTTTCCACATCCAAAACATCTAACATTGCTCAAACCTTTTGAAATTGCTTTTCCTACCCACATATCATCATGGTCATAAGCCTCAACATTAACTGTATCTCTAATCCAATCTTCCAAAGGTGCAGATCTTGCCTTTAAAGGCCTGATTATCCTTTTGCATGCTGCATTTGCATTCTCAAAGGCCAAAGATTCAATTATTATCTGACTAGCCTCTGAATTCGGGACCATTTTCTGTACTGCTGAAGTCAATCTTTGTAAGAAATCTGTGAAAGATTCTTTTGGGCCCTGTATAACCTTTGTAAATGACTCAGTTTTTTTTCCTGGTTCTTCAACTTTGTCCCATGCATTCAAAGCTGCCGTTCGACATAGAACTAGGGTTTGGACATCATATAAACTTTGTGTTTCTACTGAAGCATATTGGCCTTCTCCAATAAGCTGATCCTGACAGACTTGTATTCCGCTATCCCTCCATTGTTTTTCTATATTTTTAGCCTCATTATTGAACCACATTTACCACTGGAGATGTTGTCCAGGTTCAAGAACAGCCTGTGCCAATTCCCGCCAGTCCTTTGGTATAATCCTATTACTAGTTGACCAGTTGTTTAACATTTGCTTTACATATGGGGAGTGCATGCGATAAGATGCTATTGCCTCCTTAAATCTTCATAAGTCTAACATTTTAATTGGAGCCCAAGTATTCTGTTCATTCTCTTCATCAGGTAGCTGCTGTACCGCTACCGGATAAATTAAGGGTGATTGTGTGAAAACTGGCTTTCTTTCTGTAACCTTATGATCCAATTTTGAAACAACTTCACTGTTTATTTCTTCTGTCTGATTTTGAATTTCTCTATAATTCATTTTTACTAGTTTAATAGGTTTTTCTAAGACTGTTATCCTGGTACTTAAATTGACTATCTTTTTAAATAGTAAAATGAGGATAAGAAAAGTAATAAACTGAATAATTCGATCAATATTAACCTTTTCATATAGTTGTTCCATTGTCAGAGTGCCTAAAATTTCAAACAAAGTCCAATTTTCTTCCAATGCACACATAAAGACCATTTTTTTTAATGTAGAAAAAAAATTCTCTTTTAAATAGATATGTTAATTGACTTACCAAGTCTGGGTAGAACAGTAGAATCCCAGGGAATTTCAAAACAGCTTCCTGGTATTCGAGGTGTGAATCCAGAAAGAGAGAGAGAGAGAGAGAGAGAGAGAGAGAGAGAGAGAGAGAGAGAGAGTAGCGGCTTGAGCCGAGTCAAGCCTTGGCTTTACGGGTATGGGCCCTATTTGGCAGGGCAGGCCTGAGTTGTTTGTAGCAGTTGCAAGTAGCTCCAGCTGCTGGTCAGTCAGGCCTGGGCCCGAGCTAGGCAGCCAGGCCTCCCAGGCCGGAAACCGGACCTGCCGCCAAGCCAAACCAAGCGATTTTAATGGATTCTTGTCACGTTGGGCGCCAAATGTAGATGTAACCAACCTTCTTATTTAATAAGAAACACAGAACCAATGCAAAGAAGAAAGCCAAGAGGTCAGAGCTAAGAGCTAAAACCTTACCCTTCCTCCTGCAGTGGTCCTACCTCTCAGAACTCACTACCCCTGTGTTAATGTCTTTATATAGTGTTCCTGTTCTGCCTTCTCATTGGTTGTAAACCCAACCACATGACTGCCTTGTCACGGCTTGTCTGTATAGGCCTCCAGGTTTTCCTTGCTTGGTATTGAGATTAAAGGCATATGTGTCCAATAATGGCTGTATCCCTGAACACACAGAGACTTACCCAGCTCTGTATACCAAGTGCTGGGAAAACAAGTATACGCCACCACTGCCCTGCTTTCCTATGGCTTGCTAATAGCTCTGACACCCGGGCAACTTTATTTATAAACATACAAATAACATTTTAATACAAATAAAATATCACCATAGTATTGGACTGAAGAGGAGCTACTGTTCTCGTCAGTTACCTAAGCAGAGTTGAACTAGATATGGCCCGTGTGTGTAGGAAGCACAGTTCTTTTGTTCTGAGCAAGCTCACTGTTCTGGCCCTATAGGAAACACAGTAGAGTAGAAGAGTGCTCTTTTCTCAAAAGCAGAGTGTGTTTCTTGTAAGGCGAGCTAGCGTTTGTTTCCCAGTCCTAAATGGAGTTGAATCACATGCAGTTTTTGGTCCTACGCGCAAGAGTTGTTTTCTGGTAAGGAAAGTCACTATTGCGCTCCCATTGACAAACACAGTGCAAATAGCACTCACATCTGTTCCCAGCAAGTACAGTGTATTGGACTGAATAGGAGCTACTGTTCTTGTCAGTTTCCTAAGCAGAGTTGAACTAGATATGGCCCGGGTGCATAGGAAGCACAGTTCTTTTGTTCTGAGCAAGCTCACTGTTCGGACGCCATAGGACACATAATAGAGAAGAAGAGTGCTCTTTTCTCAAAAGCAGAGTGTGTTTCTTGTAAGGCGAGCTAGCTTTTGTTTCCAAGTCCTAAATGAATTTGAATCACCTGCAGGTTCTGCTCCTACGAGTAGAGTTATTTTTTGGTAAGAAGAGTCACTATTGCGCTCCAATTGTCATACACAGTACAAATAGCACTTGCGTCTGTTCCAATCAAGTACAGTGTATTGGACTGAAGAGTAGCTACTGTTCTTGTCAGTTTCCTAAGCACAGTTGAACTAGATATGGCCCGTGTGTATAGGAAGCACAGTTCTTTTGTTCTGAGCAAGTTCACTCTTCGGACCCCATAGAAAACACAGTAGAGTAGAAGAGTGCTCTTTTCTCAAAAGCAGAGTGTGTTTCTTGTAAGCCGAGCTAGCGTTTGCTTCCCAGACCTAAATGGAGTTGAATCACATGCAGTTTCTGGTCCTACAAGCAAGAGTTGTTTTCTGGTAAGAAGAGTCACTATTGCACTCCCATTGTCATACACAGGGCAAATAGCACTGGCATTTGTTCCCAGCATGTACAGTGTATTGGACTGAAGAGGATCTACTGTTCTTGTCAGGTTCCTAAGCAGAGTTGAACTAGATATGGCCCGTGTGTGTAGGAAGCACAGTTCATTTGTTCTGAGCAATTTCACTGTTCTGCCCCTATAGGAAACACAGTAGAGTAGAAGAGTGCTCTTTTCTCAAAAGCAGAGTGTGTTTCTTGTAAGGCGAGCTGGCGTTTGTTTCCCAGTCTTAAATGGAGTTGAATCACATGCAGTTTCTGGTCCTACGAGCAAGAGTTGTTTTCTTTTAAGAAGAGTTACTATTGTGCTCACTTTGTCGTACAAATTGCAAATAGCACTGGCGTCTGTTCCCAGCATGTACAGTGTATTGGACTGAAGAGGAGATACTGTTCTTCTCAGTTTACTAAGCAGAATAGAACTAGATATGGCCATGTGTGTAGGAAGCACAGTTCATTTGTTCTGAGCAATTTCACTGTTCTGCCCCTATAGGAAACACAGTAGAGTAGAAGAGTGCTCTTTTCTCAAAAGAAGAAAGTGTTTCTTGTAAGGCGAGCTAGCGTTTGTTTCCCAGTCCTAAATGGAGTTGAATCACATTCAGTTTCTGGACGTACAAGCAAGAGTTGTTTTCTGGTAAGGAAAGTCACTATTGCGCTCCCATTGCATAACACAGTGCAATTAGCACTCACATAAGTTTCCAGCAAGTACAGTGTATTGGACTGAAGAGGAGCTACTGTTCTTGTCAGTTTCCTAAGCATAGTAGAACTAGATATGGCCCGTGTGTGTAGGAAGCACAGTTCTTTTGTTCTGAGCAAGCTCACTGTTCGGACACCATAGGAAACAGAGTAGAGTAGAAGAGTGCTCTTTTCTCAAAAGCAGAGTGTGTTTCTTGTAAGGTGAGCTAGCGTTAGTTTCCCAGTCCTAAAAGGAGTTGAATCACATGCAGTTTTTGGTCCTACAAGCAAGAGTTGTTTTCTGGTAAGAAGAGTCAATATTGTGCTCCCATTGCCATACACAGTGCAAATAGCACTCGATTCTGTTCCCAGCAAGTACAGTGTATTGGACTGAAGAGGAGCTACTGTTCTTGTCAGTTTCCTAATCAAAGTTGAACTAGATATGGCCCGTGTGTTTAGGAAGCACAG
>NW_026735683.1:0-107283 GCF_949786415.1 Peromyscus eremicus
TTGAGTCACATGCAGTTTTTTGTCCTACGAGCAAGAGTTGTTTTCTGGTAAGACGAGTCACTATTGTGCTCCAATTGCCATACACAGTGCAAATAGCACTCACGTCTGTTCTCAGCAAGTACAGTGTATCTGACTGAAGAGGAGCTACTGTTCTTGTCAGGTTCCTAAGCAGAGTTGAACTAGATATGGCCCGTGTGTCTAGGAAGCACAGTTCATTTTGTTCTGAGCAAGCTCACTGTTCTGGCCCTATAGGAAACACAGTAGAGTAGAAGAGTGCTCTTTTCTCTAAAGCAGAGTGTGTTTCTTGTAAGGCGAGCTAGCGTTTGTTTCCCAGTCCTAAATGGAGTTGAGTCACATGCAGTTTCTAGTCCTACGAGCAAGAGTTGTTTTATGGTAAGAAGAGTCACTATTGCGCTGCCATTGCCATACACAGGACAAATAGCACTGGCGTCTGTTCCCAGCAAGTACAGTGTATTGGACTGAAGAGGATCTACTGTTCTTGTCAGTTTCCTAAGCAGAGTTGAACTAGATATGGCCCGTGTGTGTAGGAAGCACAGTTATTATGTTCTGAGCAAGCTCAATGTTCTGGCCCTACAGGAAACACAGTAGAGTAGAAGAGTGCTCTTTTCTCAAAGCAGAGTGTGTTTGTTGGAAGGCGAGCTAGCGTTTGTTTACCAGTCCTAAGTGGCGTTGAATCACATGTAGTTTGTGGTCCTACGAACAAGAGTTGTTTTCTGGTAAGGAAAGTCACTATTGCGCTCCCATTGCCATACACAGTGCAAATAGCACTCGCGTCTGTTCCCACCAAGTACAGTGTATCGGACTGAAGAGGAGCTACTGTTCTTGTCAGTTTCCTAAGCAGAGTTCAACTAGATATGGCCCGTGTGTAGGAAGCACAGTTCTTTTGTTCTGAGCAAGCTCACTGTTCGGACCCCATAGGAAACACAGTAGAGTAGAAGAGTGCTCTTTTCTCAAAAGCAGAGTATGTTTCTTGTAAGGCGAGATAGCGTTTGTTTCCTAGTCCTAAATGGAGTTGAATCACATGCAGTTTCTGGTCCTAGGAGCAAGAGTTGTTTTATGGTAAGGAAAGACACTTTTGCGCTCCCATTGCCATACACAGTGCGAATAGCACTCGCGTGTGTTCCCAGCAAGTACAGTGTATCAGACTGAAGAGGAGCTACTGTTCTTGTCAGTTTCCTAAGCAGAGTTCAACTAGATATGGCCCGTGTGTAGGAAGCACAATTCTTTTGTTCTGAGCAAACTCACTGTTCTGGCCCTATAGGAAACACAGTAGAGTAGAAGAGTGCTCTTTTCTCTAAAGCAGAGTATGTTTCTTGTAAAACGAGCTAGCGTTTGTTTCCCAGTCCTAAATGGAGTTGAGTCACATGCAGTTTCTAGTCCTACGAGCAAGAGTTGTTTTATGTTAAGAAGAGTCACTATTGCGCTGCCATTGCCATACACAGGACAAATAGCACTGGCGTCTGTTCCCAGCAAGTACAGTGTATTGGACTGAAGAGGATCTACTGTTCTTGTCAGGTTCCTAAGCAGAATTGAAGTAGATATGGCCCATGTGTGTCGGAAGCACAGTTCTTATGTTCTGAGCAAGCTCACTGTTCTGGCCCCATAGGAAACACAGTAGAGTAGAAGAGTGCTATTTTCTCAAAAGCAGAGTGTGTTTTTGTAAGGCGAGCTAGCGTTTGTTTCCTAGTCCTAAATGGAGTTGAATCACATGCAGTTTCTGGTCCTACGAACAAGAGTTGTTTTCTGGTAAGGAAAGTCACTATTGCGCTCCCATTGCGATACACAGTGCAAATAGCAATCGCGTCTGTTCCCAGCAAGTACAGTGTATTGGACTCAATAGGTGCTACTGTTCTTGTCAGTTTCCTAAGCAGAGTTGAACTAGATATGGTCCGTGTGTGTAGGAAGCACAGATCTTTTCTTCTGAGCAAGCTCACTGTTTGGACCCCATAGGAAACACAGTAGAGTAGAAGAGTGCTCTTTTCTCTAAAGCAGAGTGTGTTTCTTGTAAGGACAGCTAGCGTTTGTTTCCCAGTCCTAAATGGAGTTGAATCATAGGCAGTTTCTGGTCCTACGAACAAGAGTTGTTTTCTGGTAAGGAAAGACACATTGCGCTCCCATTGCCATACACAGTGCAAATAGCACTTGCGTCTGATCCCAGCAAGCACAGTGTATTGGACGCAATAGGTGCTACTGTTCTTGTCAGTTTCCTAGGCAGAGTTGAACTAGATATGATCCGTGTTTGTAGGAAGCACAGTTCTTTTGTTCTGAGCAAGCTCACTGTTTGGACACCATAGGAAACACAGTAGAGTAGAAGAGTGCTCTTTTCTCAAAAGCAGAGTGTGTTTCTTGTAAGGAGAGATAGCATTTGTTTCCCAATCCTAAATGACGTTGAATCACATGCAGTTTGTGGTCCTACGAGCAAGAGTTGTTTTCTGGTAAGGAAAGTCACTATTGCGCTCTCATTGCCATACAATGTGCAAATAGCACTCGCGTCTGTTCGCAGAAAGTACAGTGTATTGGACTGAAGAGGAGCTACTGTTCTTGTCAGTTTCCTAAGCAGAATTGAACTACATATGGTCTGTGTGTGTAGGAAGCACAGTTCTTTTGTTCTGAGCAAGCTCACTGTTTGGACCCCATAGGAAACACAGTAGAGTAGAAGAGTGCTCTTTTCTCTAAAGCAGAGTGTGTTTCTTGTAATGCGAGCTAGCGTTTGTTTCCCAGTCCTAAATGGAGTTGAATCACATGCAGTTTTTTGTCCTACGAGCAAGAGTTGTTTTCTGGTAAGGAAAGTCACTATTGCGCTCCCATTGCCATATACAGTGCACATAGCCCTCCCGTCTGTTCCCAGCAAGTACAGTGTATTGGACTGAAGAGGAGCTACTGTTCTTCTAATTTTCCTAAGCAAAGTTGAACTAGATATGGCCCGTGTGTGTAGGAAGCACAGTTCATTTGTTCTGAGCAAGCTCACTGTTCTGGCCCTATAGGAAACACAGTAGAGTAGAAGAGTTCTCTTTTCTCAAAAGCAGAGTGTGTTTCTTGTAAGGCGAGCTAGAGTTTGTTTCCCAGTCCTAAATGGAGTTGAGTCACATGCAGTTTTTTGTCCTACGAGCAAGAGTTGTTTTCTGGTAAGACGAGTCACTATTGTGCTCCAATTGCCATACACAGTGCAAATAGCACTCGCGTCTGTTCTCAGCAAGTACAGTGTATCGGACTGAAGAGGAGCTACTGTTCTTGTCAGTTTCCTAAGCAGAGTTGAACTAGATATGGCCCGTGTGTGTAGGAAGCACAGTTCTTTTTTTCTGAGCAAGCTCACTGTTCTGGCCATATAGGAAACACAGTAGAGTAGATGAGTGCTCTTTTCTCTAAAGCAGAGTGTGTTTCTTGTAAGGCGAGGTAGCGTTTGTTTCTTAGTCCTAAATGGAGTTGAATCACAGGCAGTTTCTCATCCTACGAACAAGAGTTGTTTTCTGGTAAGACGAGTCACTATTGTGCTCCAATTGCCATACACAGTGCAAATAGCACTCACATCTGTTCTCAGCAAGTACAGTGTATCTGACTGAAGAGGAGCTACTGTTCTTGTCAGGTTCCTAAGAAGACTTGAACTAGATATGGCCGTGTGTGTAGGAAGCACAGTTTTTTTGTTCTGAGCAAGCTCACTGTTTGGACCCCATAGGAAACACAGTAGAGTAGAAGAGTGCTCTTTTCTCTAAAGCAGAGTGTGCTTCTTGTAAGGCGAGCTAGCGTTTTTTTCCCAGTCCTAAATGGAGTTGAATCACATTCAGTTTCTGGTCCTACGAGCAAAAGTTGTTTTCTGGTAAGGAAAGTCACTATTGCGCTCCCCTTGCCATACACAGTGCAAATAGCTCTCGGGTCTGTTCCCAGCAAGTACAGTGTATCGGACTGAAGAGGAGCTACTGTTCTTGTCAGTTTCCTAAGCAGAGTTGAACTAGATATGGCCCATGTGTGTAAGAAGTACAGTTCTTATGTTCTGAGCAAGCTCACTGTTCTGGCCCCATAGGAAACACAGTAGAGTAGAAGAGTGCTATTTTCTCAAAAGCAGAGTGTGTTTTTGTAAGGCGAGCTAGCGTTTGTTTCCTAGTCCTAAATGGAGTTGAATCAAATGCAGTTTCTGGTCTTACGAACAAGAGTTGTTTTCTGGTAAGGAAAGTCACTATTGCGCTCCCATTGTGATACACAGTGGAAATAGAAATCGCGTCTGTTCCCAGCAAGTACAGTGTATTGGACTCAATAGGTGCTACTTTTCTTGTCAGTTTCCTAAGCAGAGTTGAACTAGATATGGTCCGTGTGTGTAGGAAGCACAGTTCTTTTGTTCTGAGCAAGCTCACTGTTTGGACCCCATAGGAAACACAGTATAGAAGATGAATGCTCTTTTCTCTAAAGCCGACTGTGTTTCTTGTAAGGACAGCTAGCGTTTGTTTCCCAGTCCTAAATGGAGTTGTATCACAGGCAGTTTCTGGTCCTAAGAACAAGAGTTGTTTTCTGGTAAGGAAAGTCACATTGTGCTCCCATTGCCATACACAGTGCAAATAACACTCGCGTCTGTTCCCAGCAAGTACAGTGTATTGGACTCAATAGGTGCTACTGTTCTTGTAAGTTTCCTATGCAGAGTTGAACTAGATATGATCCGTGTTTGTAGGAAGCACAGTTCTTTTGTTCTGAGCAAGCTCACTGTTTGGACACCATAGGAAACACAGTAGAGTAGAAGAGTGCTCTTTTCTCAAAAGCAGAGTGTGTTTCTTGTAAGGAGAGATAGCATTTGTTTCCCAGTCCTAAATGACGTTGAATCACATGCAGTTTGTGGTGCTACGAGCAAGAGTTGTTTTCTGGTAAGGAAAGTCACTATTGCGCTCTCATTGCCATACACAGTGCAAATAGCACTCGCGTCTGTTCGCAGAAAGTACAGTGTATTGGACTGAAGAGGAGCTACTGTTCTTGTCAGTTTCCTAAGCAGAATTGAACTACATATGGTCTGTGTGTGTAGGAAGCACAGTTCTTTTGTTCTGAGCAAGCTCACTGTTTGGACCCCATAGGAAACACAGTAGAGTAGAACAGTGCTCTTTTCTCTAAAGCAGAGTTTGTTTCTTGTAATGCGAGCTAGCCTTTGTTTCCCAGTCCTAAAGGGAGTTGAATCACATGCAGTTTCTGGTCCTATGAGCAAGAGTTGTTTTCTGGTAAGGAAAGTCACTATTGCGCTCCCATTGCCATATACAGTGCACATAGCCCTCCCGTCTGTTCCCAGCAAGTACAGTGTATTGGACTGAAGAGGAGCTACTGTTCTTCTAATTTTCCTAAGCAAAGTTGAACTAGATATGGCCCGTGTGTGTAGGAAGCACAGTTCATTTGTTCTGAGCAAGCTCACTGTTCTGGCCCTATAGGAAACACAGTAGAGTAGAAGAGTTCTCTTTTCTCAAAAGCAGAGTATGTTTCTTGTAAGGCGAGCTAGAGTTTGTTTCCCAGTCCTAAATGGAGTTGAGTCACATGCAGTTTTTTGTCCTACGAGCAAGAGTTGTTTTCTGGTAAGACGAGTCACTATTGTGCTCCAATTGCCATACACAGTGCAAATAGCACTCGCGTCTGTTCTCAGCAAGTACAGTGTATCGGACTGAAGAGGAGCTACTGTTCTTGTCAGTTTCCTAAGCAGAGTTGAACTAGATATGGCCCGTGTGTGTAGGAAGCACAGTTCTTTTTTTCTGAGCAAGCTCACTGTTCTGGCCATATAGGAAA
The DNA here is from genome assembly GCF_949786415.1 of Peromyscus eremicus. NCBI lineage: Eukaryota > Metazoa > Chordata > Mammalia > Rodentia > Cricetidae > Peromyscus > Peromyscus eremicus. The sequence goes on from NW_026735683.1 coordinate 5,767, forward strand.
CACAGTAGAGTAGATAAGTGCTCTTTTCTCTAAAGCAGAGTGTGTTTCTTGTAAGGCGAGCTAGCGTTTGTTTCCCAGTCCTAAATGGAGTTGAGTCACATGCAGTTTCTAGTCCTACGAGCAAGAGTTGTTTTATGGTAAGAAGAGTCACTATTGCGCTGCCATTGCCATACACAGGACAAATAGCACTGGCGTCTGTTCCCAGCAAGTACAGTGTATTGGACGCAAGAGGATCTACTGTTTTTGTCAGTTTCCTAAGCAGAGTTGAACTAGATATGGCCCGTGTGTGTAGGAAGCACAGTTATTATGTTCAGAGCAAGCTCAATGTTCTGGCCCTATAGGAAACACAGTAGAGTAGAAGAGTGCTCTTTTCTCTAAAGCAGAGTGTGTTTGTTGGAAGGCGAGCTAGCGTTTGTTTACCAGTCCTAAATGGCGTTGAATCACATGCAGTTTGTGGTCCTACGAACAAGAGTTGTTTTCTGGTAAGGAAAGTCACTATTGTGCTCTCATTGCCATAAACAGTACAAATAGCACTCGCGTCTGTTTCCAGCAAGTACAGTGTATTGGACTGAAGAGAAGCTGCTGTTCTTGTCATTTTCCTAAGCAGAGTTGAACTACATATGGTCCGTGTGTGTAGGAAGCACATTTCTTTTGTTCTGAGCAAGCTCACTGTTTGGACCCCATAGGAAACACAGTAGAGTAGAAGAGTGCTCTTTTCTCTAAAGCAGAGTGTGTTTCTTGTAAGGCGAGCTAGCGTTTGTTTCCCAGTCCTAAATGGAGTTGAATCACATGCAGTTTCTGGTCCTAGGAGCAAGAGTTGTTTTATGGTAAGGAAAGACACTTTTGCGCTCCCATTGCCATACACAGTGCGAATAGCACTCGCGTGTGTTCCCAGCAAGTACAGTGTATCGGACTGAAGAGGAGCTACTGTTCTTGTCAGTTTCCTAAGCAGAGTTGAACCTGATATGGCCCGTGTGTAGGAAGCACAATTCTTTTGTTCTGAGCAAACTCACTGTTCTGGCCCTATAGGAAACACAGTAGAGTAGAAGAGTGCTCTTTTCTCTAAAGCAGAGTATGTTTCTTGTAAAACGAGCTAGCATTTGTTTCCCAGTCCTAAATGGAGTTGAGTCACATGCAGTTTCTAGTCCTACGAGCAAGAGTTGTTTTATGTTAAGAAGAGTCACTATTGCGCTGCCATTGCCATACACAGGACAAATAGCACTGGCGTCTGTTCCCAGCAAGTACAGTGTATTGGACTGAAGAGGAGCTACTGTTCTTGTCAGTTTCCTCAGCAGAGTTGAACTAGATATGGTCCGTGTGTGTAGGAAGCACAGATCTTTTCTTCTGAGCAAGCTCACTGTTTGGACCCCATAGGAAACACAGTATAGAAGAAGAATGCTCTTTTCTCTAAAGCAGAGTGTGTTTCTTGTAAGGACAGCTAGCGTTTGTTTCCCAGTCCTAAATGGAGTTGAATCATAGGCAGTTTCTGGTCCTACGAACAAGAGTTGTTTTCTGGTAAGGAAAGTCACATTGCGCTCCCATTGCCATATACAGTGCAAATAGCACTCACGTCTGTTCTCAGCTAGTACAGTGTATCTGACTGAAGAGGAGCTACTGTTCTTGTCAGGTTCCTAAGCAGACTTGAACTAGATATGGCCGTGTGTGTAGGAAGCACAGTTTTTTTGTTCTGAGCAAGCTCACTTTTCGGACCCCATAGGAAACACAGTAGAGTAGAAGAGTACTTTTTTCTCAAAAGTAGAGTGTGTTTCTTGTAAGGCGAGCTAGCATTTGTTTCCCAGTCCTAAATGGCGTTGAATCACATGCAGTTTGTGGTCCTACGAGCAAGAGTTGTTTTCTGGTAAGGAAAGTCACTATTGCGCTCTCATTGCCATAAACAGTACAAATAGCACTCGCGTCTGTTTCCAGCAAGTACAGTGCATTGGACTGAAGAGAAGCTGCTGTTCTTGTCATTTTCCTAAGCAGAGTTGAACTACATATAGTCCGTGTGTGTAGGAAGCACAGTTCTTTTGTTCTGAGCAAGCTCACTGTTTGGACCCCATAGGAAACACAGTAGAGTAGAAGAGTGCTCTTTCTCTAAAGCAGATTGTGTTTCTTGTAAGGCGAGCTAGCGTTTGTTTCCCAGTCCTAAATGGAGTTGAATCACATGCAGTTTCTGGTCCTATGAGCAAGAGTTGTTTTCTGGTAAGGAAAGTCAATATTGTGCTCCCATTGCTATACACAGTGCAAATAGCACTCCCGTCTATTCCCAGCAATTACAGTGAATTGGACTGAAGAGGAGCTACTGTTCTTTTCATTTTCCTAAGCAGAGTTGAATTAGATATGGCCCGTGTGTAGGAAGCACAATTCTTTTGTTCTGAGCAAGCTCACTGTTCTCGCCCTATAGGAAACACAGTAGAGTAGAAGAGTGCTCTTTTCTCTAAAGCAGAGTGTGTTTCTTGTAAGGCGAGCTAGCGTTTGTTTCCCAGTCCTAAATGGAGTTGAGTCACATGCAGTTTCTAGTCCTACGAGCAAGAGTTGTTTTATGGTAAGAAGAGTCACTATTGCGCTGCCATTGCCATACACAGGACAAATAGCACTGGCGTCTGTTCCCAGCAAGTACAGTGTATTGGACTGAAGAGGATCTACTGTTCTTGTCAGGTTCCTAAGCAGAGTTGAACTAGATATGGCCCGTGTGTGTAGGAAGCACAGTTATTATGTTCTGAGCAAGCTCAATGTTCTGGCCCTATAGGAAACACAGTAGAGTAGAAGAGTGCTCTTTTCTCTAAAGCAGAGTGTGTTTGTTGGAAGGCGAGCTAGCGTTTGTTTACCAGTCCTAAGTGGCGTTGAATCACATGTAGTTTGTGGTCCTACGAACAAGAGTTGTTTTCTGGTAAGGAAAGTCACATTGGTCTCCCATTGCCATACACAGTGCAAATAGCACTCGCGTCTGTTCCCAGCAAGTACAGTGTATTGAACTGAATAGGTGCTAATGTTCTTGTCAGTTTCCTAAGCAGAGTTGAACTAGGTATGATCCGTGTTTGTAGGAAGCACAGTTCTTTTGTTCTGAGCAAGCTCACTGTTTGGACCCCATAGGAAACACAGTAGAGTAGAAGAGTGCTCTTTTCTCTAAAGCAGAGTGTGTTTCTTGTAATGCGAGCTAGCGTTTGTTTCCCAGTCCTAAATGGAGTTGAATCCCATGCAGTTTCTGGTACTACGAGCAGAGTTGTTTTCTGGTAAGAAGTGTCACTATTGCGCTGCCATTGCCATACACAGGACAAATAGCACTGGCGTCTGTTCGCAGCAAGTACAGTGTATTGGACTGAAGAGGATCTACTGTTCTTGTCAGGTTCCTAAGCAGACTTGAACTAGATATGGCCCGTGTGTGTAGGAAGCACAGTTCTTTTGTTCTGAGCTAGCTCACTGTTTGGACCCCATAGGAAACACAGTAGAGTAGAAGAGTGCTCTTTTCTCTAAAGCAGAGTGTGTTTCTTGTAAGGCGAGCTAGCGTTTGTTTCCCAGTCCTAAATGGAGTTGAATCACATGCAGTTTCTGGTCCTATGAGCAAGAGTTGTTTTCTGGTAAGGAAAGTCACTATTGTGCTCCCATTGCCATACACAGTGCAAAGAGCACTCGCGTCTATTCCCAGCAAGTACAGTGTATTGGACTGAAGAGGAGCTACTGTTCTTCTCATTTTCCTAAGCAGAGTTGAACTAGATATGGCCCGTGTGTCTAGGAAGCACAGTTCTTTTTTTCTGAGCAAGATCACTGTTCTGGCCATATAGGAAACACAGTAGAGTAGATGAGTGCTCTTTTCTCTAAAGCAGAGTGTGTTTCTTGTAAGGCGAGGTAGCGTTTGTTTCTTAGTCCTAAATGGAGTTGAATCACAGGCAGTTTCTCATCCTACGAACAAGAGTTGTTTTCTGGTAAGGAAAGTCACATTGGTCTCCCATTGCCATACACAGTGCAAATAGCACTCGCGTCTGTTCCCAGCAAGTACAGTGTATTGAACTGAATAGGTGCTAATGTTCTTGTCAGTTTCCTAAGCAGAGTTGAACTAGATATGATCCGTGTTTGTAGGAAGCACAGTTCTTTTCTTCTGAGCAAGCTCACTGTTTGGACCCCATAGGAAACACAGTAGAGTAGAAGAGTGCTCTTTTCTCTAAAGCAGAGTGTGTTTCTTGTAATGCGAGCTAGCGTTTGTTTCCCAGTCCGAAATGGAGTTGAATCCCATGCAGTTTCTGGTACTACGAGCAGAGTTGTTTTCTGGTAAGAAGTGTCACTATTGCGCTGCCATTGCCATACACAGGACAAATAGCACTGGCGTCTGTTCCCAGCAAGTACAGTGTATTGGACTGAAGAGGATCTACTGTTCTTGTCAGGTTCCTAAGCAGACTTGAACTAGATATGGCCGTGTGTGTAGGAAGCACAGTTTTTTTGTTCTGAGCAAGCTCACTTTTCGGACCCCATAGGAAACACAGTAGAGTAGAAGAGTGCTTTTTTCTCAAAAGTAGAGTGTGTTTCTTGTAAGGCGAGCTAGCATTTGTTTCCCAGTCCTAAATGGCGTTGAATCACATGCAGTTTGTGGTCCTACGAGCAAGAGTTGTTTTCTGGTAAGGAAAGTCACTATTGCGCTCTCATTGCCATAAACAGTACAAATAGCACTCGCGTCTGTTTCCAGTAAGTACAGTGTATTGGACTGAAGAGGAGCTACTATTCTTGTCATTTTCCTAAGCAGAGTTGAACTACACATGGTCCATGTGTGTAGGAAGCACAGTTCTTTTGTTCTGAGCAAGCTCACTGTTTGGACCCCATAGGAAACACAGTAGAGTAGAAGAGTGCTCTTTTCTCTAAAGCAGAGTGTGTTTCCCGTAAGGCGAGCTAGCGTTTGTTTCCCAGTCCTAAATGGAGTTGAATCACATGCAGTTTCTGGTCCTATGAGCAAGAGTTGTTTTCTGGTAAGGAAAGTCACTATTGTGCTCCCCTTGCCATACACAGTGCAAAGAGCACTCGCGTCTATTCCCAGCAAGTACAGTGTATTGGACTGAAGAGGAGCTACTGTTCTTCTCATTTTCCTAAGCAGAGTTGAACTAGATATGGCCCGTGTGTCTAGGAAGCACAGTTCATTTGTTCTGAGCAAGCTCACTGTTCTGGACCTATAGGAAATACAGTAGAGTAGAAGAGTGTTCTTTTCTCAAAAGCAGAGTGTGTTTCTTGTAAGGCGAGCTAGAGTTTGTTTCCCAGTCCTAAATGGAGTTGAGTCACATGCAGTTTTTTGTCCTACGAACAAGAGTTGTTTTCTGGTAAGACGAGTCACTATTGTGCTCCAATTGCCATACACAGTGCAAATAGCACTCACGTCTGTTATCAGCAAGTACAGTGTATCTGACTGAAGAGGAGCTACTGTTCTTGTCAGGTTCCTAAGCAGACTTGAACTAGATATGGCCGTGTGTGTAGGAAGCACAGTTTTTTTGTTCTGAGCAAGCTCAGTGTTCGGACCCCATAGGAAACACAGTAGAGTAGAAGAGGGCTTTTTTATCAAAAGTAGAGTGTGTTTCTTGTAAGGCGATATAGCATTTGTTTCCCAGTCCTAAATGGCGTTGAATCACATGCAGTTTGTGGTCCTACGAGCAAGAGTTGTTTTCTGGTAAGGAAAGTCACTATTGCGCTCTCATTGCCATAAACAGTACAAATAGCACTCGCGTCTGTTTCCAGCAAGTACAGTGTATTGGACTGAAGAGAAGCTGCTGTTCTTGTCATTTTCCTAAGCAGAGTTGAACTACATAAGGTCCGTGTGTGTAGGAAGCACAGTTCTTTTGTTCTGAGCAAGCTCACTGTTTGGACCCCATAGGAAACACAGTAGAGTAGAAGAGTGCTCTTTTCTCTAAAGCAGAGTGTGTTTCTTGTAAGGCGAGCTATCGTTTGTTTCCCAGTCCTAAATGGAGTTGAATCACATGCAGTTTCTGGTCCTATGAGCAAGAGTTGTTTTCTGGTAAGGAAAGTCAATATTGTGCTCCCATTGCTATACACAGTGCAAATAGCACTCCCGTCTATTCCCAGCAATTACAGTGAATTGGACTGAAGAGGAGCTACTGTTCTTCTCATTTTCCTAAGCAGAGTTGAATTAGATATGGCCCGTGTGTAGGAAGCACAATTCTTTTGTTCTGAGCAAGCTCACTGTTCTCGCCCTATAGGAAACACAGTAGAGTAGAAGAGTGCCCTTTTCTCTAAAGCAGAGTGTGTTTCTTGTAAGGCGAGCTAGCGTTTGTTTCCCAGTCCTAAATGGAGTTGAGTCACATGCAGTTTCTAGTCCTACGAGCAAGAGTTGTTTTATCGTAAGAAGAGTCACTATTGCGCTGCCATTGCCATACACAGGACAAATAGCACTGGCGTCTGTTTCCAGCAAGTACAGTGTATTGGACGGAAGAGGATCTACTGTTCTTGTCAGGTTCCTAAGCAGAGTTGAACTAGATATGGCCCGTGTGTGTAGGAAGCACAGTTATTATGTTCTGAGCAAGCTCAATGTTCTGGCCCTATAGGAAACACAGTAGAGTAGAAGAGTGCTCTTTTCTCTAAAGCAGAGTGTGTTTGTTGGAAGGCGAGCTAGCGTTTGTTTACCAGTCCTAAGTGGCGTTGAATCACATGTAGTTTGTGGTCCTACGAACAAGAGTTGTTTTCTGGTAAGGAAAGTCACTATTGTGCTCCCATTGCCATACACAGTGCAAATAGCACTCGCGTCTGTTCCCACCAAGTACAGTGTATCGGACTGAAGAGGAGCTACTGTTCTTGTCAGTTTCCTAAGCAGAGTTCAACTAGATATGGCCCGTGTGTAGGAAGCACAGTTCTTTTGTTCTGAGCAAGCTCACTGTTCGGACCCCATAGGAAACACAGTAGAGTAGAAGAGTGCTCTTTTCTCAAAAGCAGAGTATGTTTCTTGTAAGGCGAGATAGCGTTTGTTTCCTAGTCCTAAATGGAGTTGAATCACATGCAGTTTCTGGTCCTAGGAGCAAGAGTTGTTTTATGGTAAGGAAAGACACTTTTGTGCTCCCATTGCCATACACAGTGCGAATAGCACTCGCGTGTGTTCCCAGCAAGTACAGTGTATCGGACTGAAGAGGAGCTACTGTTCTTGTGAGTTTCCTAAGCAGAGTTGCACTAGATATGGCCCGTGTGTAGGAAGCACAATTCTTTTGTTCTGAGCAAACTCACTGTTCTGGCCCTATAGGAAACACAGTAAAGTAGAAGAGTGCTCTTTTCTCTAAAGCAGAGTATGTTTCTTGTAAAACGAGCTAGCGTTTGTTTCCCAGTCCTAAATGGAGTTGAGTCACATGCAGTTTCTAGTCCTACGAGCAAGAGTTGTTTTATGTTAAGAAGAGTCACTATTGCGCTGCCATTGCCATACACAGGACAAATAGCACTGGCGTCTGTTCCCAGCAAGTACAGTGTATTGGACTGAAGAGGATCTACTGTTCTTGTCAGGTTCCTAAGCAGAATTGAACTAGATATGGCCCATGTGTGTAGGAAGCACAGTTCTTATGTTCTGAGCAAGCTCACTGTTCTGGCCCCATAGGAAACACAGTAGAGTAGAAGAGTGCTATTTTCTCAAAAGCAGAGTGTGTTTTTGTAAGGCGAGCTAGCGTTTGTTTCCTAGTCCTAAATGGAGTTGAATCACATGCAGTTTCTGGTCCTACGAAAAAGAGTTGTTTTCTGGTAAGGAAAGTCACTATTGAGCTCCCATTGCAATACACAGTGCAAATAGCAATCGCGTCCGTTCCCAGGAAGTACAGTGTATTGGACTCAATAGGTGCTACTGTTCTTGTCAGTTTCCTAAGCAGAGTTGAACTAGATATGGTCCGTGTGTGTGTCGGAAGCACAGATCTTTTCTTCTGAGCAAGCTCACTGTTTAGACACCATAGGAAACACAGTATAGTAGAAGAATGCTCTTTTCTCTAAAGCAGAGTGTGTTTCTTGTAAGGACAGCTAGCGTTTGTTTCCCAGTCCTAAATGGAGTTGAATCATAGGCAGTTTCTGGTCCTACGAACAAGAGTTGTTTTCTGGTAAGGAAAGTCACATTGCGCTCCCATTGCCATACACAGTGCAAATAGCACTCGCGTCTGATCCCAGCAAGTACAGTGTATTGGACGCAATAGGTGCTACTGTTCTTGTCAGTTTCCTATGCAGAGTTGAACTAGATATGATCCGTGTTTGTAGGAAGCACAGTTCTTTTGTTCTGAGCAAGCTCACTGTTTGGACACCATAGGAAACACAGTAGAGTAGAAGAGTGCTCTTTTCTCAAAAGCAGAGTGTGTTTCTTGTAAGGAGAGATAGCATTTGTTTCCCAGTCCTAAATGACGTTGAATCACATGCAGTTTGTGGTCCTACGAGCAAGAGTTGTTTTCTGGTAAGGAAAGTCACTATTGCGCTCTCATTGCCATACACAGTGCAAATAGCACTCGCGTCTGTTCGCAGAAAGTACAGTGTATTGGACTGAAGAGGAGCTACTGTTCTTGTCAGTTTCCTAAGCAGAATTGAACTACATATGGTCTGTGTGTGTAGGAAGCACAGTTCTTTTGTTCTGAGCAAGCTCACTGTTTGGACCCCATAGGAAACACAGTAGAGTAGAAGAGTGCTCTTTTCTCTAAAGCAGAGTGTGTTTCTTCTAATGCGAGCTAGCGTTTGTTTCCCAGTCCTAAATGGAGTTGAATCACATGCAGTTTCTCGTCCTATGAGCAAGAGTTGTTTTCTGGTAAGGAAAGTCACTATTGCGCTCCCATTGCCATATACAGTGCACATATCCCTCCCGTCTGTTCCCAGCAAGTACAGTGTATTGGACTGAAGAGGAGCTACTGTTCTTCTAATTTTCCTAAGCAAAGTTGAACTAGATATGGCCCGTGTGTGTAGGAAGCACAGTTCATTTGTTCTGAGCAAGCTCACTGTTCTGGCCCTATAGGAAACACAGTAGAGTAGAAGAGTTCTCTTTTCTCAAAAGCAGAGTGTGTTTCTTGTAAGGCGAGCTAGAGTTTGTTTCCCAGTCCTAAATGGAGTTGAGTCACATGCAGTTTTTTGTCCTAGGAGCAAGAGTTGTTTTCTGGTAAGACGAGTCACTATTGTGCTCCAATTGCCATACACAGTGCAAATAGCACTCGCGTCTGTTCTCAGCAAGTACAGTGTATCGGACTGAAGAGGAGCTACTGTTCTTGTCAGTTTCCTAAGCAGAGTTGAACTAGATATGGCCCGTGTGTGTAGGAAGCACAGTTCTTTTGTTCTGAGAAAGCTCACTGTTCTGGCCATATAGGAAACACAGTAGAGTAGATGAGTGCTCTTTTCTCTAAAGCAGAGTGTGTTTCTTGTAAGGCAAGGTAGCGTTTGTTTCTTAGTCCTTAATGGAGTTGAATCCCATGCTGTTTCTGGTCCTACGAACAAGAGTTGTTTTCTGGTAAGGAAAGTCACATTGGTCTCCCATTGCCATAAACATTGCAAATAGCACTCGCGTCTCTTCCCAGCAAGTACAGTGTATTGAACTGAATAGGTGCTAATGTTCTTGTCAGTTTCCTAAGCAGAGTTGAACTAGATATGATCCGTGTTTATAGGAAGCACAGTTCTTTTGTTCTGAGCAAGCTCACTGTTTGGACCCCGTAGGAAACACAGTAGAGTAGAAGAGTGCTCTTTTCTCTAAAGCAGAGTGTGTTTCTTGTAATCCGAGCTAGCGTTTGTTTCCCAGTCCTAAATGGAGTTGAATCCCATGCAGTTTCTGATACTACGAGCAGAGTTGTTTTCTGGTAAGAAGTGTCACTATTGCGCTGCCATTGCCATACACAGGACAAATAGCACTGGCGTCTGTTCCCAGCAAGTACAGCGTATTGGACTGAAGAGGATCTACTGTTCCTGTCAGGTTCCTAAGCAGACTTGAACTAGATATGGCCGTGTGTGTAGGAAGCACAGTTTTTTTGTTCTGAGCAAGCTCACTTTTCGGACCCCATAGGAAACACAGTAGAGTAGATGAGTGCTTTTTTCTCAAAAGTAGAGTGTGTTTCTTGTAAGGCGAGCTAGCATTTGTTTCCCAGTCCTAAATGGCGTTGAATCACATGCAGTTTGTGGTCCTACGAGCAAGAGTTGTTTTCTGGTAAGGAAAGTCACTATTGCGCTCTCATTGCCATAAACAGTACAAATAGCACTCGCGTCTATTTCCAGTAAGTACAGTGTATTAGACTGAAGAGGAGCTACTATTCTTGTCATTTTCCTAAGCAGAGTTGAACTACATATGGTCCATGTGTGTAGGAAGCACAGTTCTTTTGTTCTGAGCAAGCTCACTGTTTGGACCCCATAGGAAACACAGTAGAGTAGAAGAGTGCTCTTTTTTCTAAAGCAGAGTGTGTTTCTCGTAAGGCGAGCTAGCGTTTGTTTCCCAGTCTTAAATGGAGTTGAATCCCATGCAGTTTCTGGTCCTATGAGCAAGAGTTGTTTTCTGGTAAGGAAATCACTATTGTGCTCCCATTGCCATACACAGTGCAAAGAGCACTCGCATCTATTCCCAGCAAGTACAGTGTATTGGACTGAAGAGGAGCTACTGTTCTTCTCATTGTCCTAAGAAGAGTTGAACTAGATATGGCCCGTGTGTCTAGGAAGCACAGTTCATTTGTTCTGAGCAAGCTCACTGTTCTGGACCTATAGGAAATACAGTAGAGTAGAAGAGTGTTCTTTTCTCAAAAGCAGAGTGTGTTTCTTGTAAGGCGAGCTAGAGTTTGTTTCCCAGTCCTAAATGGAGTTGAGTCACATGCAGTTTTTTGTCCTACGAGCAAGAGTTGTTTTCTGGTAAGACGAGTCACTATTGTGCTCCAATTGCCATACACAGTGCAAATAGCACTCACGTCTGTTATCAGCAAGTACAGTGTATCTGACTGAAGAGGAGCTACTGTTCCTGTCAGGTTCCTAAGCAGACTTGAACTAGATATGGCCGTGTGTGTAGGAAGCACAGTTTTTTTGTTCTGAGCAAGCTCACTGTTCGGACCCCATAGGAAACACAGTAGAGTAGAAGAGTGCTTTTTTATCAAAAGTAGAGTGTGTTTCTTGTAAGGCGATATAGCATTTGTTTCCCAGTCCTAAATGGCGTTGAATCACATGCAGTTTGTGGTCCTACGAGCAAGAGTTGTTTTCTGGTAAGGAAAGTCACTATTGCGCTCTCATTGCCATAAACAGTACAAATAGCACTCGCGTCTGTTTCCAGCAAGTACAGTGTATTGGACTGAAGAGAAGCTGCTGTTCTTGTCATTTTCCTAAGCAGAGTTGAACTACATATGGTCCGTGTGTGTAGGAAGCACAGTTCTTTTGTTCTGAGCAAGCTCACTGTTTGGACCCCATAGGAAACACAGTAGAGTAGAAGAGTGCTCTTTTCTCTAAAGCAGAGTGTGTTTCTTGTAAGGCGAGCTAGCGTTTGTTTCCCAGTCCTAAATGGAGTTGAATCACATGCAGTTTCTGGTCCTATGAGCAAGAGTTGTTTTCTGGTGAGGAAAGTCAATATTGTGCTCCCATTGCTATACACAGTGCAAATAGCACTCCCGTCTATTCCCAGCAATTACAGTGAATTGGACTGAAGAGGAGCTACTGTTCTTCTCATTTTCCTAAGCAGAGTTGAATTAGATATGGCCCGTGTGTAGGAAGCACAATTCTTTTGTTCTGAGCAAGCTCACTGTTCTCGCCCTATAGGAAACACAGTAGAGTAGAAGAGTGCCCTTTTCTCTAAAGCAGAGTGTGTTTCTTGTAAGGCGAGCTAGCGTTTTTTTCCCAGTCCTAAATGGAGTTGAGTCACATGCAGTTTCTAGTCCTACGAGCAAGAGTTGTTTTATGGTAAGAAGAGTCACTATTGCGCTGCCATTGCCATACACAGGACAAATAGCACTGGCGTCTGTTCCCAGCAAGTACAGTGTATTGGACTGAAGAGGATCTACTGTTCTTGTCAGTTTCCTAAGCAGAGTTGAACTAGATATGACCCGTGTGTGTAGGAAGCACAGTTAATATGTTCTGAGCAAGCTCAATGTTCTGGCCCTATAGGAAACACAGTAGAGTAGAAGAGTGCTCTTTTCTCTAAAGCAGAGTGTGTTTGTTGGAAGGCGAGCTAGCGTTTGTTTACCAGTCCTAAGTGGCGTTGAATCACATGTAGTTTGTGGTCCTACGAACAAGAGTTGTTTTCTGGTAAGGAAAGTCACTATTGCGCTCCCATTGCCATACACAGTGCAAATAGCACTCGCGTCTGTTCCCACCAAGTACAGTGTATCGGACTGAAGAGGAGCTACTGTTCTTGTCAGTTTCCTAAGCAGAGTTCAACTAGATAAGGCCCGTGTGTAGGAAGCACAGTTCTTTTGTTCTGAGCAAGCTCACTGTTCGGACCCCATAAAAAACACAGTAGAGTAGAAGAGTGCTCTTTTCTCAAAAGCAGAGTATGTTTCTTGTAAGGCGAGATAGCGTTTGTTTCCTAGTCCTAAATGGAGTTGAATCACATGCAGTTTCTGGTCCTAGGAGCAAGAGTTGTTTTATGGTAAGGAAAGACACTTTTGCGCTCCCATTGCCATACACAGTGCGAATAGCACTCCCGTCTATTCCCAGCAATTACAGTGAATTGGACTGAAGAGGAGCTACTGTTCTTCTCATTTTCCTAAGCAGAGTTCAACTAGATATGGCCCGTGTGTAGGAAGCACAATTCTTTTGTTCTGAGCAAACTCACTGTTCTCGCCCTATAGGAAACACAGTAGAGTAGAAGAGTGCTCTTTTCTCTAAAGCAGAGTATGTTTCTTGTAAAACGAGCTAGCGTTTGTTTCCCAGTCCTAAATGGAGTTGAGTCACATGCAGTTTCTAGTCCTACGAGCAAGAGTTGTTTTATGTTAAGAAGAGTCACTATTGCGCTGCCATTGCCATACACAGGACAAATAGCACTGGCGTCTGTTCCCAGCAAGTACAGTGTATTGGACTGAAGAGGATCTACTGTTCTTGTCAGGTTCCTAAGCAGAATTGAACTAGATATGGCCCATGTGTGTAGGAAGCACAGTTCTTATGTTCTGAGCAAGCTCACTGTTCTGGCCCCATAGGAAACACAGTAGAGTAGAAGAGTGCTATTTTCTCAAAAGCAGAGTGTGTTTTTGTAAGGCGAGCTAGCGTTTGTTTCCTTTTCCTAAATGGAGTTGAATCACATGCAGTTTCTGGTCCTACGAACAAGAGTTGTTTTCTGGTAAGGAAAGTCACTATTGCGCTCCCATTGCGATACACAGTGCAAATAGCAATCGCGTCTGTTCCCAGCAAGTACAGTGTATTGGACTGAAGAGGAGCTACTGTTCTTGTCAGTTTCCTCAGCAGAGTTGAACTAGATATGGTCCGTGTGTGTAGGAAGCACAGATCTTTTCTTCTGAGCAAGCTCACTGTTTGGACCCAATAGGAAACACAGTATAGTAGAAGAATGCTCTTTTCTCTAAAGCAGAGTGTGTTTCTTGTAAGGACAGCTAGCGTTTGTTTCCCAGTCCTAAATGGAGTTGAATCATAGGCAGTTTCTGGTCCTACGAACAAGAGTTGTTTTCTGGTAAGGAAAGTCACATTGCGCTCCCATTGCCATACACAGTGCAAATAGCACTCGCTTCTGATCCCAGCTAGTACAGTGTATTGAACTGAATAGGTGCTAATGTTCTTGTCAGTTTCCTAAGCAGAGTTGAACTAGATATGATCCGTGTTTGTAGGAAGCACAGTTCTTTTGTTCTGAGCAAGCTCACTGTTTGGACCCCATAGGAAACACAGTAGAGTAGAAGAGTGCTCTTTTCTCTAAAGCAGAGTGTGTTTCTTGTAATGCGAGCTAGCGTTTGTTTCCCAGTCCTAAATGGAGTTGAATCCCATGCAGTTTCTGGTACTACGAGCAGAGTTGTTTTCTGGTAAGAAGTGTCACTATTGCGCTGCCATTGCCATACACAGGACAAATAGCACTGGCGTCTGTTCGCAGCAAGTACAGTGTATTGGACTGAAGAGGATCTACTGTTCTTGTCAGGTTCCTAAGCAGACTTGAACTAGATATGGCCCGTGTGTGTAGGAAGCACAGTTCTTTTGTTCTGAGCAAGCTCACTGTTTGGACCCCATAGGAAACACAGTAGAGTAGAAGAGTGCTCTTTTCTCTAAAGCAGAGTGTGTTTCTCGTAAGGCGAGCTAGCGTTTGTTTCCCAGTCCTAAATGGAGTTGAATCACATGCAGTTTCTGGTCCTATGAGCAAGAGTTGTTTTCTGGTAAGGAAAGTCACTATTGTGCTCCCATTGCCATACACAGTGCAAAGAGCACTCGCGTCTATTCCCAGCAAGTACAGTGTATTGGACTGAAGAGGAGCTACTGTTCTTCTCATTTTCCTAAGCAGAGTTGAACTAGATATGGCCCGTGTGTCTAAGAAGCACAGTTCATTTGTTCTGAGCAAGCTCACTGTTCTGGACCTATAGGAAATACAGTAGAGTAGAAGAGTGTTCTTTTGTCAAAAGCAGAGTGTGTTTCTTGTAAGCCAAGCTAGAGTTTGTTTCCCAGTCCTAAATGGAGTTGAGTCACATGCAGTTTTTTGTCCTACGAGCAAGAGTTGTTTTCTGGTAAGACGAGTCACTATTGTGCTCCAATTGCCATACACAGTGCAAATAGCACTCACGTCTGTTCTCAGCAAGTACAGTGTATCTGACTGAAGAGGAGCTACTGTTCTTGTCAGGTTCCTAAGCAGACTTGAACTAGATATGGCCGTGTGTGTAGGAAGCACAGTTTTTTTGTTCTGAGCAAGCTCACTGTTCGGACCCCATAGGAAACACAGTAGAGTAGAAGAGTGCTTTTTTATCAAAAGTAGAGTGTGTTTCTTGTAAGGCGATATAGCATTTGTTTCCCAGTCCTAAATGGCGTTGAATCACGTGCAGTTTGTGGTCCTACGAGCAAGAGTTGTTTTCTGGTAAGGAAAGTCACTATTGCGCTCTCATTGCCATAAACAGTACAAATAGCACTAGCGTCTGTTTCCAGCAAGTACAGTGTATTGGACTGAAGAGAAGCTGCTGTTCTTGTCATTTTCCTAAGCAGAGTTGAACTACATATGGTCCGTATGTGTAGGAAGCACAGTTCTTTTGTTCTGAGCAAGCTCACTGTTTGGACCCCATAGGAAACACAGTAGAGTAGAAGAGTGCTCTTTTCTCTAAAGCAGAGTGTGTTTCTTGTAAGGCAAGCTAGCGTTTGTTTCCCAGTCCTAAATGGAGTTGAATCACATGCAGTTTCTGGTCCTATGAGCAAGAGTTGTTTTCTGGTAAGGAAAGTCAATATTGTGCTCCCATTGCTATACACAGTGCAAATAGCACTCCCGTCTATTCCCAGCAATTACAGTGAATTGGACTGAAGAGGAGCTACTGTTCTTCTCATTTTCCTAAGCAGAGTTGAATTAGATATGGCCCGTGTGTAGGAAGCACAATTCTTTTGTTCTGAGCAAGCTCACTGTTCTCGCCCTATAGGAAACACAGTAGAGTAGAAGAGTGCTCTTTTCTCTAAAGCAGAGTGTGTTTCTTGTAAGGCGAGCTAGCGTTTGTTTCCCAGTCCTAAATGGAGTTGAGTCACATGCAGTTTCTAGTCCTACGAGCAAGAGTTGTTTTATGGTAAGTAGAGTCACTATTGCGCTCCCATTGCCATACACAGTGCAAATAGCACTCGCGTCTGTTCCCACGAAGTACAGTGTATCGGACTGAAGAGGAGCTACTGTTCTTGTCAGTTTCCTAAGCAGAGTTCAAGTAGATATGGCCCGTGTGTAGGAAGCACAGTTCTTTTGTTCTGAGCAAGCTCACTGTTCGGACCCCATAGGAAACACAGTAGAGTAGAAGAGTGCTCTTTTCTCTAAAGCAGAGTATGTTTCTTGTAAGGCGAGATAGCGTTTGTTTCCTAGTCCTAAATGGAGTTGAATCACATGATGTTTCTGGTCCTAGGAGCAAGAGTTGTTTTATGGTAAGGAAAGACACTTTTGCGCTCCCATTGCCATACACAGTGCGAATAGCACTTGCGTGTGTTCCCAGCAAGTACAGTGTATCGGACTGAAGAGGAGCTACTGTTCTTGTCAGTTTCCTAAGCAGAGTTGAACCTGATATGGCCCGTGTGTAGGAAGCACAATTCTTTTGTTCTGAGCAAACTCACTGTTCTGGCCCTATAGGAAACACAGTAGAGTAGAAGAGTGCTCTTTTCTCTAAAGCAGAGTATGTTTCTTGTAAAACGAGCTAGCGTTTTTTTCCCAGTCCTAAATGGAGTTGAGTCACATGCAGTTTCTAGTCCTACGAGCAAGAGTTGTTTTATGTTAAGAAGAGTCACTATTGTGCTGCCATTGCCATACACAGGACAAATAGCACTGGCGTCTGTTCCCAGCAAGTACAGTGTATTGGACTGAAGAGGAGCTACTGTTCTTGTCAGTTTCCTCAGCAGAGTTGAACTAGATATGGTCCGTGTGTGTAGGAAGCACAGATCTTTTCTTCTGAGCAAGCTCACTGTTTGGACCCCATAGGAAACACAGTATAGAAGAAGAATGCTCTTTTCTCTAAAGCAGAGTGTGTTTCTTGTAAGGACAGCTAGCGTTTGTTTCCCAGTCCTAAATGGAGTTGAATCATAGGCAGTTTCTGGTCCTACGAACAAGAGTTGTTTTCTGGTAAGGAAAGTCACATTGCGCTCCCATTGCCATACACAGTGCAAATAGCACTCACGTCTGATCCCAGCAAGTACAGTGTATTGGACGCAATAGGTGCTACTGTTCTTGTCAGTTTCCTATGCAGAGTTGAACTAGATATGATCCGTGTTTGTAGGAAGCACAGTTCTTTTGTTCTGAGCAAGCTCACTGTTTGGACCCCATAGGCAACACAGTAGAGTAGAAGAGTGCTCTTTTCTCAAAAGCAGAGTGTGTTTCTTGTAAGGAGAGATAGCATTTGTTTCCCAGTCCTAAATGACGTTGAATCACATGCAGTTTGTGGTCCTACGAGCAAGAGTTGTTTTCTGGTAAGGAAAGACACTATTGCGCTCTCATTGCCATACACAGTGCAAATAGCACTCTCGTCTGTTCGCAGAAAGTACAGTGTATTGGACTGAAGAGGAGCTACTGTTCTTGTCAGTTTCCTAAGCAGAATTGAACTACATATGGTCTGTGTGTGTAGGAAGCACAGTTCTTTTGTTCTGAGCAAGCTCACTGTTTGGACCCCATAGGAAACACAGTAGAGTAGAAGAGTGCTCTTTTCTCTAAAGCAGAGTGTGTTTCTTGTAATGCGAGCTAGCGTTTGTTTCCCAGTCCTAAATGGAGTTGAATCACATGCAGTTTCTGGTCCTATGAGCAAGAGTTGTTTTCTGGTAAGGAAAGTCACTATTGCGCTCCCATTGCCATATACAGTGCACATAGCCCTCCCGTCTGTTCCCAGCAAGTACAGTGTATTGGACTGAAGAGGAGCTACTGTTCTTCTAATTTTCCTAAGCAAAGTTGAACTAGATATGGCCCGTGTGTGTAGGAAGCACAGTTCATTTGTTCTGAGCAAGCTCACTGTTCTGGCCCTATAGGAAACACAGTAGAGTAGAAGAGTTCTCTTTTCTCAAAAGCAGAGTGTGTTTCTTGTAAGGCGAGCTAGAGTTTGTTCCCAGTCCTAAATGGAGTTGAGTCACATGCAGTTTTTTGTCCTACGAGCAAGAGTTGTTTTCTGGTAAGACGAGTCACTATTGTGCTCCAATTGCCATACACAGTGCAAATAGCACTCGCGTCTGTTTCCAGCAAGTACAGTGTATCGGACTGAAGAGGAGCTACTGTTCTTGTCAGTTTCCTAAGCAGAGTTGAACTAGATATGGCCCGTGTGTGTAGAAAGCACAGTTCTTTTTTTCTGAGCAAGCTCACTGTTCTGGCCATATAGGAAACACAGTAGAGTAGATGAGTGCTCTTTTCTCTAAAGCAGAGTGTGTTTCTTGTAAGGCGAGGTAGCGTTTGTTTCTTAGTCCTAAATGGAGTTGAATAACAGGCAGTTTCTCATCCTACGAACAAGAGTTGTTTTCTGGTAAGGAAAGTCACATTGGTCTCCCATTGCCATACACAGTGCAAATAGCACTCGCGTCTGTTCCCAGCAAGTACAGTGTATTGAACTGAATAGGTGCTAATGTTCTTGTCAGTTTTCTAAGCAGAGTTGAACTAGATATGATCCGTGTTTGTAGGAAGCACAGTTCTTTTGTTCTGAGCAAGCTCACTGTTTGGACCCCATAGGAAACACAGTAGAGTAGAAGAGTGCTCTTTTCTCTAAAGCAGAGTGTGTTTCTTGTAATGCGAGCTAGCGTTTGTTTCCCAGTCCTAAATGGAGTTGAATCCCATGCAGTTTCTGGTACTACGAGCAGAGTTGTTTTCTGGTAAGAAGTGTCACTATTGCGCTGCCATTGCCATACACAGGAAAAATAGCACTGGCGTCTGTTCCCAGCAAGTACAGTGTATTGGACTGAAGAGGATCTACTGTTCTTGTCAGTTTCCTAAGCAGACTTGAACTAGATATGGCCGTGTGTGTAGGAAGCACAGTTTTTTTGTTCTGAGCAAGCTCACTTTTCGGACCCCATAGGAAACACAGTAGAGTAGAAGAGTGCTTTTTTCTCAAAAGTAGAGTGTGTTTCTTGTAAGGCGAGCTAGCATTTGTTTCCCAGTCCTAAATGGCGTTGAATCACATGCAGTTTGAAGTCCTACGAGCAAGAGTTGTTTTCTGGTAAGGAAAGTCACTATTGCGCTCTCATTGCCATAAACAGTACAAATAGCACTCGCGTCTGTTTCCAGTAAGTACAGTGTATTGGACTGAAGAGGAGCTACTATTCTTGTCATTTTCCTAAGCAGAGTTGAACTACACATGGTCCATGTGTGTAGGAAGCACAGTTCTTTTGTTCTGAGCAAGCTCACTGTTTGGACCCCATAGGAAACACAGTAGAGTAGAAGAGTGCTCTTTTCTCTAAAGCAGAGTGTGTTTCTCGTAAGGCGAGCTAGCGTTTGTTTCCCAGTCCTAAATGGAGTTGAATCACATGCAGTTTCTGGTCCTATGAGCAAGAGTTGTTTTCTGGTAAGGAAAGTCACTATTGTGCTCCCATTGCCATACACAGTGCAAAGAGCACTCGCGTCTATTCCCAGCAAGTACAGTGTATTGGACTGAAGAGGAGCTACTGTTCTTCTCATTTTCCTAAGCAGAGTTGAACTAGATATGGCCCGTGTGTCTAGGAAGCACAGTTCATTTGTTCTGAGCAAGCTCACTGTTCTGGACCTATAGGAAATACAGTAGAGTAGAAGAGTGTTCTTTTCTCAAAAGCAGAGTGTGTTTCTTGTAAGGCAAGCTAGAGTTTGTTTCCCAGTCCTAAATGGAGTTGAGTCACATGCAGTTTTTTGTCCTACGAGCAAGAGTTGTTTTCTGGTAAGACGAGTCACTATTGTGCTCCAATTGCCGTACACAGTGCAAATAGCACTCACGTCTGTTCTCAGCTAGTACAGTGTATCTGACTGAAGAGGAGCTACTGTTCTTGTCAGGTTCCTAAGCAGACTTGAACTAGATATGGCCGTGTGTGTAGGAAGCACAGTTTTTGTTCTGAGCAAGCTCACTTTTCGGACCCCATAGGAAACACAGTAGAGTAGAAGAGTGCTTTTTTCTCAAAAGTAGAGTGTGTTTCTTGTAAGGCGAGCTAGCATTTGTTTCCCAGTCCTAAATGGCGTTGAATCACATGCAGTTTGTGGTCCTACGAGCAAGAGTTGTTTTCTGGTAAGGAAAGTCACTATTGCGCTCTCATTGCCATAAACAGTACAAATAGCACTCGCGTCTGTTTCCATCAAGTACAGTGCATTGGACTGAAGAGAAGCTGCTGTTCTTGTCATTTTCCTAAGCAGAGTTGAACTACATATAGTCCGTGTGTGTAGGAAGCACAGTTCTTTTGTTCTGAGCAAGCTCACTGTTTGGACCCCATAGGAAACACAGTAGAGTAGAAGAGTGCTCTTTTCTCTAAAGCAGATTGTGTTTCTTGTAAGGCGAGCTAGCGTTTGTTTCCCAGTCCTAAATGGAGTTGAATCACATGCAGTTTCTGGTCCTATGAGCAAGAGTTGTTTTCTGGTAAGGAAAGTCAATATTGTGCTCCCATTGCTATACACAGTGCAAATAGCACTCCCGTCTATTCCCAGCAATTACAGTGAATTGGACTGAAGAGGAGCTACTGTTCTTTTCATTTTCCTAAGCAGAGTTGAATTAGATATGGCCCGTGTGTAGGAAGCACAATTCTTTTGTTCTGAGCAAGCTCACTGTTCTCGCCCTATAGGAAACACAGTAGAGGAGAAGAGTGCCCTTTTCTCTAAAGCAGAGTGTGTTTCTTGTAAGGCGAGCTAGCGTTTGTTTCCCAGTCCTAAATGGAGTTGAGTCACATGCAGTTTCTAGTCCTACGAGCAAGAGTTGTTTTATGGTAAGAAGAGTCACTATTGCGCTGCCATTGCCATACACAGGACAAATAGCACTGGCGTCTGTTCCCAGCAAGTACAGTGTATTGGACTGAAGAGGATCTACTGTTCTTGTCAGTTTCCTAAGCAGAGTTGAACTAGATATGACCCGTGTGTGTAGGAAGCACAGTTATTATGTTCTGAGCAAGCTCAATGTTCTGGCCCTATAGGAAACACAGTAGAGTAGAAGAGTGCTCTTTTCTCTAAAGCAGAGTGTGTTTGTCGGAAGGCGAGCTAGCGTTTGTTTACCAGTCCTAAGTGGCGTTGAATCACATGTAGTTTGTGGTCCTACGAACAAGAGTTGTTTTCTGGTAAGGAAAGTCACTATTGCGCTCCCATTGCCATACACAGTGCAAATAGCACTCGCGTCTGTTCCCACCAAGTACAGTGTATCGGACTGAAGAGGAGCTACTGTTCTTGTCAGTTTCCTAAGCAGAGTTCAACTAGATATGGCCCGTGTGTAGGAAGCACAGTTCTTTTGTTCTGAGCAAGCTCACTGTTCGGACCCCATAGGAAACACAGTAGAGTAGAAGAGTGCTCTTTTCTCAAAAGCAGAGTATGTTTCTTGTAAGGCGAGATAGCGTTTGTTTCCTAGTCCTAAATGGAGTTGAATCACATGCAGTTTCTGGTCCTAGGAGCAAGAGTTGTTTTATGGTAAGGAAAGACACTTTTGCGCTCCCATTGCCATACACAGTGCGAATAGCACTCGCGTGTGTTCCCAGCAAGTACAGTGTATCGGACTGAAGAGGAGCTACTGTTCTTGTGAGTTTCCTAAGCAGAGTTCAACTAGATATGGCCCGTGTGTAGGAAGCACAATTCTTTTGTTCTGAGCAAACTCACTGTTCTGGCCCTATAGGAAACACAGTAGAGTAGAAGAGTGCTCTTTTCTCTAAAGCAGAGTATGTTTCTTGTAAAACGAGCTAGCATTTGTTTCCCAGTCCTAAATGGAGTTGAGTCACATGCAGTTTCTAGTCCTACGAGCAAGAGTTGTTTTATGTTAAGAAGAGTCACTATTGCGCTGCCATTGCCATACACAGGACAAATAGCACTGGCGTCTGTTCCCAGCAAGTACAGTGTATTGGACTGAAGAGGATCTACTGTTCTTGTCAGGTTCCTAAGCAGAATTGAACTAGATATGGCCCATGTGTGTAGGAAGCACAGTTCTTATGTTCTGAGCAAGCTCACTGTTCTGGCCCCATAGGAAACACAGTAGAGTAGAAGAGTGCTATTTTCTCAAAAGCAGAGTGTGTTTTTGTAAGGCGAGCTAGCGTTTGTTTCCTAGTCCTAAATGGAGTTGAATCACATGCAGTTTCTGGTCCTACGAACAAGAGTTGTTTTCTGGTAAGGAAAGACACTATTGCGCTCCCTTTGCGATACACAGTGCAAATAGCAATCGCGTCTGTTCCCAGCAAGTACAGTGTATTGGACTCAATAGGTGCTACTGTTCTTGTCAGTTTCCTAAGCAGAGTTGAAATAGATATGGTCCGTGTGTGTAGGAAGCACAGATCTTTTCTTCTGAGCAAGCTCACTGTTTGGACCCCATAGGAAACACAGTATAGTAGACGAATGCTCTTTTCTCTAAAGCAGAGTGTGTTTCTTGTAAGGACAGCTAGCGTTTGTTTCCCAGTCCTAAATGGAGTTGAATCATAGGCAGTTTCTGGTCCTATGAACAAGAGTTGCTTTCTGGTAAGGAAAGTCACATTGCGCTCCCATTGCCATACACAGTGCAAATAGCACTCGCGTCTGATCCCAGCAATTGCAGTGTATTGGACTGAAGAGGAGCTACTGTTCTTGTCAGTTTACTAGGCAGAGTTGAACTAGATATGGTCCGTGTGTGTAGGAAGCACAGTTCTTTTTTTCTGAGCAAGCTCACTGTTCTGGCCATATAGGAAACACAGTAGAGTAGATGAGTGCTCTTTTCTCTAAAGCAGAGTGTGTTTCTTGTAAGGCGAGGTAGCGTTTGTTTCTTAGTCCTAAATGGAGTTGAATCACAGGCAGTTTCTCATCCTACGAACAAGAGTTGTTTTCTGGTAAGGAAAGTCACATTGATCTCCCATTGCCATACACAGTGCAAATAGCACTCGCGTCTGTTCCCAGCAAATACAGTGTATTGAACTGAATAGGTGCTAATGTTCTTGTCAGTTTCCTAAGCAGAGTTGAACTAGATATGATCCGTGTTTGTAGGAAGCACAGTTCTTTTGTTCTGAGCAAACTCACTGTTTGGACCCCATAGGAAACACAGTAGAGTAGAAGAGTGCTCTTTTCTCTAAAGCAGAGTGTGTTTCTTGTAATGCGAGCTAGCGTTTGTTTCCCAGTCCTAAATGGAGTTGAATCCCATGCAGTTTCTGGTACTACGAGCAGAGTTGTTTTCTGGTAAGAAGTGTCACTATTGCGCTGCCATTGCCATACACAGGACAAATAGCACTGGCGTCTGTTCGCAGCAAGTACAGTGTATTGGACTGAAGAGGATCTACTGTTCTTGTCAGGTTCCTAAGCAGACTTGAACTAGATATGGCCGTGTGTGTAGGAAGCACAGTTTTTTTGTTCTGAGCAAGCTCACTTTTCGGACCCCATAGGAAACACAGTAGAGTAGAAGAGTGCTTTTTTCTCAAAAGTAGAGTGTGTTTCTTGTAAGGCGAGCTAGCATTTGTTTCCCAGTCCTAAATGGCGTTGAATCACATGCAGTTTGTGGTCCTACGAGCAAGAGTTGTTTTCTGGTAAGGAAAGTCACTATTGCGCTCTCATTGCCATAAACAGTACAAATAGCACTCGCGTCTGTTTCCAGCAAGTACAGTGTATTGGACTGAAGAGAAGCTGCTGTTCTTTTCATTTTCCTAAGCAGAGTTGAACTACATATGGTCCGTGTGTGTAGGAAGCACAGTTCTTTTGTTCTGAGCAAGCTCACTGTTTGGACCCCATAGGAAACACAGTAGAGTAGAAGAGTGCTCTTTTCTCTAAAGCAGAGTGTGTTTCTCGTAAGGCGAGCTAGCGTTTGTTTCCCAGTCCTAAATGGAGTTGAATCACATGCAGTTTCTGGTCCTATGAGCAAGAGTTGTTTTCTGGTAAGGAAAGTCACTATTGTGCTCCCATTGCCATACACAGTGCAAAGAGCACTCGCGTCTATTCCCAGCAAGTACAGTGTATTGGACTGAAGAGGAGCTACTGTTCTTCTCATTTTCCTAAGCAGAGTTGAACTAGATATGGCCCGTGTGTCTAGGAAGCACAGTTCATTTGTTCTGAGCAAGCTCACTGTTCTGGACCTATAGGAAATACAGTAGAGTAGAAGAGTGTTCTTTTCTCAAAAGCAGAGTGTGTTTCTTGTAAGGCGAGCTAGAGTTTGTTTCCCAGTCCTAAATGGAGTTGAGTCACATGCAGTTTTTTGTCCCATGAGCAAGAGTTGTTTTCTGGTAAGACGAGTCACTATTGTGCTCCAATTGCCATACACAGTGCAAATAGCACTCACTTCTGTTCTCAGCAAGTACAGTGTATCTGACTGAAGAGGAGCTACTGTTCTTGTCAGGTTCCTAAGCAGACTTGAACTAGATATGGCCGTGTGTGTAGGAAGCACAGTTTTTTTGTTCTGAGCAAGCTCACTGTTCGGACCCCATAGGAAACACACTAGAGTAGAAGAGTGCTTTTTTATCAAAAGTAGAGTGTGTTTCTTGTAAGGCGATATAGCATTTGTTTCCCAGTCCTAAATGGCGTTGAATCACATGCAGTTTGTGGTCCTACGAGCAAGAGTTGTTTTCTGGTAAGGAAAGTCACTATTGTGCTCTCATTGCCATAAACAGAACAAATAGCACTCGCGTCTGTTTCCAGCAAGTACAGTGTATTGGACTGAAGAGAAGCTGCTGTTCTTGTCATTTTCCTAAGCAGAGTTGAACTACATATGGTCCGTGTGTGTAGGAAGCCCAGTTCTTTTGTTCTGAGCAAGCTCACTGTTTGGACCCCATAGGAAACACAGTAGAGTAGAAGAGTGCTCTTTTCTCTAAAGCAGAGTGTGTTTCTTGTAAGGCGAGCTAGCGTTTGTTTCCCAGTCCTAAATGGAGTTGAATCACATGCAGTTTCTGGTCCTATGAGCAAGAGTTGTTTTCTGGTAAGGAAAGTCAATATTGTGCTCCCATTGCTATACACAGTGCAAATAGCACTCCTGTCTATTCCCAGCAATTACAGTGAATTGGACTGAAGAGGAGCTACTGTTCTTCTCATTTTCCTAAGCAGAGTTAAATTAGATATGGCCCGTGTGTAGGAAGCACAATTCTTTTGTTCTGAGCAAGCTCACTGTTCTCGCCCTATAGGAAACACAGTAGAGTAGAAGAGTGCTCTTTTCTCTAAAGCAGAGTGTGTTTCTTGTAAGGCGAGCTAGCGTTTGTTTCCCAGTCCTAAATGGAGTTGAGTCACATGCAGTTTCTAATCCTACGAGGAAGAGTTGTTTTATGGTAAGAAGAGTCACTATTGCGCTGCCATTGCCATACACAGGACAAATAGCACTGGCGTCTGTTCCCAGCAAGTACAGTGTATTGGACTGAAGAGGATCTACTGTTCTTGTCAGTTTCCTAAGCAGAGTTGAACTAGATATGGCCCGTGTGTGTAGGAAGCACAGTTATTATGTTCTGAGCAAGCTCAATGTTCTGGCCCTATAGGAAACACAGAAGAGTAGAAGAGTGCTCTTTTCTCTAAAGCAGAGTGTGTTTGTTGGAAGGCGAGCTAGCGTTTGTTTACCAGTCCTAAGTGGCGTTGAATCACATGTAGTTTGTGGTCCTACGAACAAGAGTTGTTTTCTGGTAAGGAAAGTCACTATTGCGCTCCCATTGCCATACACAGTGCAAATAGCACTGGCGTCTGTTCCCAGCAAGTACAGTGTATCGGACTGAAGAGGAGCTACAGTTCTTGTCAGGTTCCTAAGCAGAATTGAACTAGATATGGCCGTGTGTGTAGGAATCACAGTTCTTTTGTTCTGAGCAAGCTCACTGTTTGGACCCCATAGGAAACACAGTAGAGTAGAAGAGTGCTCTTTTCTCAAAAGCAGAGTGTGTTTTTTGTAAGGCAAGCTAGCGTTTGTTTCTCAGACCTAAATGGAGTTGAATCACATGCAGTTTCTGGTCCTAAGAGCAAGAGTTGTTTTCTGGTAAGGAAAGTCACTATTGCGCTCCCTTTGCCATTCACAGTGCAAATAGCACTCGCGTCTTTTCCTGCAACTACAGTGTATCGGACTGAAGAGGAGCTACTGTTCTTGTCAGTTTCCTAAGCAGACTTGAAGTAGATATGGCCCGTGTGTTTAGGAAACACAGTTATTATGTTCTGAGCAAGCTCACTGTTCTGGCCCTATAGGAAACACAGTACAGTAGAAGAGTGCTCTTTCTTCTAAAGCAGAGTGTGTTTCTTGTAAGGCGAGCTCGTGTTTATTTCCCAGTCCTAAATGGAGTTGAGTCACATGCAGTTTTTGGTCCTATGAGCAAGAGATGTTTTCTGGTAAGAAGAGTCACTATTGTGATCCAAATGCCATACACAGTGCAAATAGCACTCGCGTCTGTTCCCAGCAAGTACAGTGTATTTGTCTGAAGAGGAGCTACTGTTCTTGTCAGTTTCCTAAGCAGAGTTAATCTACATATGGTCCGTGTGTGTAGGAAGCACAATTTTTTGTTCTGAGCAAGCTCACTGTTTGCACCCCCTAGGAAACACAGTAGAGTAGAAGAGTGCTCTTTTCTCTAAAGCAGAGTGTGTTTCTTGTAAGGCGAGCTAGCTTTTGTTTCCCATTCCTAAATGGAGTTGAATCACATGCAGTTTCTGGTCCTACGAGCAAGATTTGTTTTCTGGTAAGGAAAGTCACTATTGTGCTCCCATTGCCATACAATGCAAATAGCACTCCTGTCTGTTCCCAGCAAGTACAGTGTATTGGACTGAAGAGGAGCTACTGTTCTTCTCAGTTTCCTAAGCAGAGTTGAACTAGATATGGCCCGTGTGTCTAGGAAGCACAGTTCATTTGTTCTGAGCAAGCTCACTGTTCGGGCCCTATAGGAAACACAGTAGAGTAGAAGAGTGCTCTTTTCTCAAAAGCAGAGTATGTTTCTGGTAAGGCGAGCTAGCGTTTGTTTCCCAGTCCTACATGGAGTTGAATCAAATGCAGTTTCTGGTCCTACGAGCAAGAGTTGTTTTCTGGTAAGGAAAGTCACTATTGCACTCCCATTGCCATACACAGTGCAAATAGCACTCGCGTCTGTTCCCAGCAAGTACAGTGTATCGGAAGGAAGAGGAGCTACTGTTCTTGTCAGTTTCCTTAGCAGAGTTGAACTAGATATGGCCCGTGTGTGTAGGAAGCACAGTTCTTTTGTTCTGAGCAAGCTCACTGTTCTGGCCCTATAGGAAACACAGTAGAGTAGAAGAGTGCTCTTTTTTCAAAAGCAGAGTGTATTTCTTGTAAGGCGAGCTAGCGTTTGTTTCCCAGTCTTAAATGGAGTTGAATCAAATGCAGTTTCTGGTACTACAAGCACGAGTTGTTTTATGGTAAGAGTAGTCACTATTGCGCTGCCATTGCCATACACAGGACAAAGAGCACTGGCGTCTGTTCCCAAGCAAGTACAGTGCATCGGACTGAAGAGGAGCTACTGTTCTTGTCAGTTT
Source organism: Peromyscus eremicus (assembly GCF_949786415.1). Classification (NCBI taxonomy): domain Eukaryota; kingdom Metazoa; phylum Chordata; class Mammalia; order Rodentia; family Cricetidae; genus Peromyscus; species Peromyscus eremicus. The sequence continues at coordinate 32,864 of NW_026735683.1, forward strand.
CCTAAGCAGAGTTGAACTAGATATGGCCCGTGTGTGTAGGAAGCACAGTTCTTATGTTCTGAGCAAGCTCACTGTTCTGGCCCTATAGGAAACACAGTAGAGTAGATGAGTGCTCTTTTCTCTAAAGCAGAGTGTGTTTCTTGTAAGGCGAGATAGCGGTTGTTTCCTAGCTCTAAATGGAGTTGAATCACATGCAGTTTCTGGTCCTACGAACAAGAGTTGTTTTCTGGTAAGGAAAGTCACTATTGCGCTCCCTTTGCCATTCACAGTGCAAATAGCACTCGCGTCTGTTCCCAGCAAGTACAGTGTATTGAACTGAATAGGTGCTACTGTTCTTGTCAGTTTCTTAAGCACAGTTGAACTATATATGATCCGTGTGTGTAGGAAGCACAGTTCTTTTGTTCTGAGGAAGCTCACTGTTCTGGCCCTATAGGAAACACAGTAGAGTAGAAGAATGCTCTTTTCTCTAAAGCAGAGTGTGTTTCTTGTAAGGCCAGCTAGCATTTGTTTACCAGTCCTAAATGGGGTTGAGTCACATGCAGTTTTTAGTCCTACGATCAAGAGTTGTTTTCTGTTAAGAAGAGTCACTATTGTGCTCCAAATGCCATACACAGTGCTAATAGCACTCGCGTCTGTTCCTAGCAAGTACAGTGTATTGGACTGAATAGGAGCTACTGTTCGTGTCAGTTTCCTAAGCAGAGTTGAACTTGTTATGGTCCATGTGTGTAGGAAGCACTGTTCTTTGTTCTGAGCAAGCTCACTTTTTGGACCCCATAGGAAACACAGTAGAGTAGAAGAGTGCTCTTTTCTCAAAAGTCGAGAGTGTTTCTTGTAAGGCGAGCTAGCATTTGTTTCCCAGTCATAAATGGAGTTGAATCACATGCAGTTTGTGGTCCTACGAGCAAGAGTTGTTTTCTGGGAAGGAAAGTCACTATTGCGCTCCCATTGCCACACACAGAGCAAATAGCACTCGCATCTGTTCCCACCAAGTACAGTGTATCAGATTGAAGAAGAGCTACTGTTCTTGTCAGTTTCCTAAGCAGAGTTGAACTAGATATGGCCCATGTGTGTAGGAAGCACAGTTCTTTTGTTCTGAGCAAGCTCACTGTTCGTACCTCATAGGAAACACAGTAGAGTAGAAGAGTGCTCTTTTCTCAAAAGCAGAGTGTGTTTCATGTAAGGCAAGCTAGCATTTCTTTCCCAGTCCTAAACGGAGTTGAATCACATGCAGTTTCTGGTCCTACGAACAACAGTTGTTTTCTGGTGAGGAAAGTCACTATTGCAATCCCATTGCCATACACAGTGCAAATAGCACTCGCGTCTGTTCACAGCAAGTACAGTGTATCGGAAGGAAGAGGAGCTACTGTTCTTGTCAGTTTCCTAAGCAGAGTTGAACTAGATATGGCCCGTATGTGTAGGAAGTACAGTTCTTATGTTCTGAGCAAGCTCACTGTTCTGGCCCTATAGGAAACACAGTAGAGTAGAAGAGTGCTCTTTTCTCAAAAGCAGAGTGTGTTTCTTTAAGGCGAGCTAGCGTTTGTTTCCCAGTCCTAAATGGAGTTGAATCACATGCAGTTTCTGGTCCTACGAGCAAGAGTTGTTTTATGGTAAGAAGAGTCACTATTGCACTGCCATTGCCATACACAGGACAAATAGCACTGGCGTCTGTTCACAGAAAGCACAGTGTATTGGACTGAAGAGGATCTACTGTTCTTGTCAGGTTCCTAAGCAGAATTGAACTAAATATGGCCGTGTGTGTAGGAAGCACAGTTCTTTTGTTCTGAGCAAGCTCACTGTTCGGACCCCATAGGAAACACAGTAGAGTAGAAGAGTGCTCTTTTCTCAAAAGCAGAGTGTGTTTTTTGTAAGGCAAGCTAGCGTTTGTTTCCCAGTCCTAAATGGAGTTGAATCACATGCAGTTTCTGGTCCTACGAGCAAGAGTTGTGTTCTGGTAAGGAAAGTCACTATTGCGCTCCCTTTGCCATACACAGTGCAAAACGTACTCGCGTCTTTTCCCAACAAGTACAGTTTATTGGTCTGAAGAGGAACTACTGTTCTTGTCAGTTTCCTAAGCAGAGTTGATCTACATATGGTCCGTGTGTGTAGGAAGCACAGTTCTTATGTTCTGAGCAAGCTCACTGTTCTGGCCCTATAGGAAACACAGTAGAGTAGATGAGTGCTCTTTTCTCTAAAGCAGAGTGTGTTTCTTGTAAGGTGAGCTAGCGTTTGTTTCCCATTCCTAAATGAAGTTGAATCACATGCAATTTCTGTTCCTACGAGCAAGAGTTGTTTTCTGGTTAGGAAAGTCACTATTGCGTTCCCATTGCCATACAATGCAAATAGCACTCCCGTCTGTTCCCAGCAAGTACAGTGTATTGGACTGAAGAGGAGCTACTGTTCTTCTCAGTTTCCTAAGCAGAGTTGAACTAGATATGGCCCGTGTGTCTAGGAAGCACAGTTCATTTGTTCTGAGCAAGCTCTCTGTTCTGGCCCTATAGGAAACACAGAAGAGTAGAAGAGTGCTCTTTTCTCAAAAGCAGAGTGTGTTTCTTGTAAGGCGAGCTAGCGTTTGTTTCCCAGTCCTAAATGGAGTTGAATCAAATGCAGTTTCTGGTCCTACGAGCAAGAGTTGTTTTCTGGTAAGGAAAGTCACTATTGCACTCCCATTGCCATACACAGTGCAAATAGCACTCGCGTCTGTTCACAGCAAGTACAGTGTATCGGAAGGAAGAGGAGCTACTGTTCTTGTCAGTTTCCTAAGCAGAGTTGAACTAGATATGGCCCGTGGGTTTAGGAAGCATAGTTCTTTTGTTCTGAGCAAGGTCACTGTTCTGGCCCTATAGGAAACACAGAAGAGTAGAAGAGTGCTCTTTTCTCAAAAGCAGAGTGTGTTTCTTGTAAGGCGAGCTAGCGTTTGTTTCCCAGTCGTAAATGGAGTGGAATCACATGCAGTTTCTTGTCCTACGAGCAAGAGTTGTTTTCTGGTAAGAAGAGTCACTATTGTGCTTCCATTGCCATACCCAGTGCAAATAGCACTCGTGTCTGTTCCCAGCAAGTACAGTGTATTGGACTGAAGAGGAGCTATTGTTCTTGTAAGTTTCCTAAGCAGAGTTGAACTAGATATGGCCCGTGGGTTTAGGAAGCATAGTTCTTTTGTTCTGAGCAAGGTCACTGTTCTGGCCCTATAGGAAACACAGTAGAGTAGTCGAGTGCTCTTTTATGAGAAGCAGAGTGTGTTTATTGTAGGGTGAGCTAGCATTTGTTTCCCAGTTCTAAATGGAGTTGAATCACATGCAGTTTATGGTCCAACGAGCAAGAGTTTTTTTCTGGTAAGGAAAGTCACTATTGTGCTCCCTTTGCCATACACAGTGCAAATAGCACTCGCGTCTGTTCCCAGCAAGTACAGTGTATTTGTTTGAAGAGGAGCTACTGTTCTTGTCATTTCCTAAGCAGAGTTGATCTACGTATGGTTCGTGTGTGTAGGAAGCACAATTCTTTTCTTCTGAGCAAGCTCACTGTTTGGACCCCCCTAGGAAACACAGTAGAGTAGAAGAGTGCTCTTTTCTCTAAAGCAGAGTGTGTTCCTTGTAAGGCGAGCTAGCGTTTGTTTCCCATTCCTAAATGGAGTTGAATCACATGCAGTTTCTGGTCCTACGAGCAAGATTTGTTTTCTGGTAAGGAAAGTCACTATTGTGCTCCCATTGCCATACAGTGCAAATAGCACTGCTGTCTGTTCCCAGCAAGTACAGTGTATTGGACTGAAGAGGAGCTACTGTTCTTCTCAGTTTCCTAAGCAGAGTTGAACTAGATATGGCCCGTGTGTCTAGGAAGCACAGTTCATTTGTTCTGAGCAAGCTCACTGTTCTGGCCCTATAGGAAACACAGTAGAGTAGAAGAGTGCTCTTTTCTCAAAAGCAGAGTGTGTTTCTTGTAAGGCGAGCTAGCGTTTGTTTCCCAGTCCTAAATGGAGTTGAATCAAATGCAGTTTCTGGTCCTACGAGCAAGAGTTGTTTTCTGGTGAGGAAAGTCACTATTGCACTCCCATTGCCATACACAGTGCAAATAGCACTCGCGTCTGTTCCCAGCAAGTACAGTGTATCGGAAGGAAGAGGAGCTACTCTTCTTGTCAGTTTCCTAAGCAGAGTTGAACTAGATATGGCCCGTGTGTGTAGGAAGCACAGTTCTTATGTTCTGAGCAAGCTCACTGTTCTGGCCCTATAGGAAACACAGTAGAGTAGATGAGTGCTCTTTTCTCTAAAGCAGAGTGTGTTTCTTGTAAGGCAAGCTAGCGTTTGTTTCCTAGCTCTAAATGGAGTTGAATCACATGCAGTCTCTGGTCCTACGAACAAGAGTTGTTTTCTGGTAAGGAAAGTCACTATTGCGCTCCCTTTGCCATTCACAGTGCAAAATAGCACTCGCGTCTGTTCCCAGCAAGTACAGTGTATTGGACTGAATAGGTGCTACTGTTCTTGTCAGTTTCTTAAGCACAGTTGAACTATATATGATCCGTGTGTGTAGGAAGCACAGTTCTTTTGTTCTGAGCAAGCTCACTGTTCGGACCCCATAGGAAACACAGTAGAGTAGAAGAGTGCTCTTTTCTCAAAAGCAGAGTGTGTTTCATGTAAGGCAAGCTAGCATTTGTTTCCCAGTCCTAAACGGAGTTGAATCACATGCAGTTTCTGGTCCTACGAACAAGAGTTGTTTTCTGGTAAGGAAAGTCACTATTGGGCTCCCTTTGCCATACACAGTGCAAATAGCACTCGCGTCTGTTCCCAGCAAGTACACTGTATCGGACTGAGGAGGAGCTACTGTTCTTGTCAGTTTCCTTAAGCAGAGTTGAACTAGATATGGCCCTTGTGTCTAGGAAGCACAGTTCATTTGTTCTGAGCAAGCTCACTGTTTGGACCCCATACTAAACACAGTAGAGTAGAAGAGTGCTCTTTTCTCTAAAGCAAAGTGTGTTTGTTGTAAGGCGAGCTAGCGTTTGTTTCCCAGTCCTAAATGGAGGGGAATCACATGCAGTTGCTGGTCCTACGATCAAGAGTCGTTTTATGGTAAGAATAGTCACTATTGCGCTGCCATTGCCATACACAGGACAAATAGCACTGGCGTCTGTTCCCAGCAAGTACAGTGTATTGGACTGAAATGGATTTACTGTTCTTGTCAGGTTCCTAAGCAGAATTGAACTAGATATGGCCATGTGTGTAGGAAGCACAGTTCTTTTGTTCTGAGCAAGCTCACTGTTCGGGCCCTATAGGAAACACAGTAGAGTAGAAGAGTGCTCTTTTCTCAAAAGCAGAGTGTGTTTCTTTAAGGCGAGCTAGCGTTTGTTTCCCAGTCCTAAATGGAGTTGAATCAAATGCAGTTTCAGGTACTACGAGCACGAGTTGTTTTATGGTAAGAATAGTCACTATTGCGCTGCCATTGCCATACAGAGGACAAATAGCACTGGCGTCTGTTCCCAGCAAGTACAGTGTATTGGACTGAAGAGGATCTACTGTTCTTGTCAGTTTCCTAAGCAGAGTTGAACTAGATATGGCCCGTGGGTTTAGGAAGCACAGTTCTTTTGTTCTGAGCAAGGTCACTGTTCTGGCCCTATAGGAAACACAGTAGAGTAGTCCAGTGCTCTTTTATGAGAAGCAGAGTGTGTTTCTTGTAAGGTGAGCTAGCATTTGTTTCCCAGTTCTAAATGGAGTTGAATCACATGCAGTTTATGGCCCAACGAGCAAGAGTTGTTTTCTGGTAAGGAAAGTCACTATTGTGCTCCCTTTGACATACACAGTGCAAATAGCACTCGCGTCTGTTCCCAGCAAGTACACTGTATCGGACTGAAGAGGAGCTACTGTTCTTGTCATTTCCTAAGCAGAGTTGATCTACACATGGTCCGTGTGTGTAGGAAGCACAATTCTTTTGTTCTGAGCAAGCTCACTGTTTGGACCCCCTAGGAAACACAGTAGAGTAGAAGAGTGTTCTTTTCTCTAAAGCAGAGTGTGTTTCTTGTAAGGCGAGCTAGCGTTTGTTTCCCATTCCTAAATGGAGTTGAATCACATGCAGTTTCTGGTCCTACGAGCAAGATTTGTTTTCTGGTAAGGAAAGTCACTATTGTGCTCCCATTGCCATACAGTGCAAATAGCACTCCTGTCTGTTCCCAGCAAGTACAGTGTATTGGACTGAAGAGGAGCTACTGTTCTTCTCAGTTTCCTAAGCAGAGTTGAAGTAGATATGGCCCGTGTGTCTAGGAAGCACAGATCATTTGTTCTGAGCAAGCTCACTGTTCTGGCCCTATAGGAAACACAGTGGAGTAGAAGAGTGCTCTTTTTTCAAAAGCAGAGTGTGTTTCTTGTAAGGCGAGCTAGCGTTTGTTTCCCAGTCCTAAATGGAGTTGAATCAAATGCAGTTTCTGGTCCTACGAGCAAGAGTTGTTTTCTGGTGAGGAAAGTCACTATTGCACTCCCATTGCCATACACAGTGCAAATAGCACTCGCGTCTGTTCCCAGCAAGTACAGTGTATCGGAAGGAAGAGGAGCTATTCTTCTTGTCAGTTTCCTAAGCAGAGTTGAACTAGATATGGCCCGTGTGTGTAGGAAGCACAGTTCTTATGTTCTGAGCAAGCTCACTGTTCTGGCCCTATAGGAAACACAGTAGAGTAGATGAGTGCTCTTTTCTCTAAAGCAGAGTGTGTTTCTTGTAAGGCAAGCTAGCGTTTGTTTCCTAGCTCTAAATGGAGTTGAATCACATGCAGTCTCTGGTCCTACGAACAAGAGTTGTTTTCTGGTAAGGAAAGTCACTATTGCGCTCCCTTTGCCATTCACAGTGCAAATAGCACTCGCGTCTGTTCCCAGCAAGTACAGTGTATTGGACTGAATAGGTGCTACTGTTCTTGTCAGTTTCTTAAGCACAGTTGAACTATATATGATCCGTGTGTGTAGGAAGCACAGTTCTTTTGTTCTGAGCAAGCTCACTGTTCGGACCCCATAGGAAACACAGTAGAGTAGAAGAGTGCTCTTTTCTCAAAAGCAGAGTGTGTTTCATGTAAGGCAAGCTAGCATTTGTTTCCCAGTCCTAAACGGAGTTGAATCACATGCAGTTTCTGGTCCTACGAACAAGAGTTGTTTTCTGGTAAGGAAAGTCACTATTGGGCTCCCTTTGCCATACACAGTGCAAATAGCACTCGCGTCTGTTCCCAGCAAGTACACTGTATCGGACTGAGGAGGAGCTACTGTTCTTGTCAGTTTCCTTAAGCAGAGTTGAACTAGATATGGCCCTTGTGTCTAGGAAGCACAGTTCATTTGTTCTGAGCAAGCTCACTGTTTGGACCCCATACTAAACACAGTAGAGTAGAAGAGTGCTCTTTTCTCTAAAGCAAAGTGTGTTTGTTGTAAGGCGAGCTAGCGTTTGTTTCCCAGTCCTAAATGGAGGGGAATCACATGCAGTTGCTGGTCCTACGATCAAGAGTCGTTTTATGGTAAGAATAGTCACTATTGCGCTGCCATTGCCATACACAGGACAAATAGCACTGGCGTCTGTTCCCAGCAAGTACAGTGTATTGGACTGAAATGGATTTACTGTTCTTGTCAGGTTCCTAAGCAGAATTGAACTAGATATGGCCATGTGTGTAGGAAGCACAGTTCTTTTGTTCTGAGCAAGCTCACTGTTCGGGCCCTATAGGAAACACAGTAGAGTAGAAGAGTGCTCTTTTCTCAAAAGCAGAGTGTGTTTCTTTAAGGCGAGCTAGCGTTTGTTTCCCAGTCCTAAATGGAGTTGAATCAAATGCAGTTTCAGGTACTACGAGCACGAGTTGTTTTATGGTAAGAATAGTCACTATTGCGCTGCCATTGCCATACAGAGGACAAATAGCACTGGCGTCTGTTCCCAGCAAGTACAGTGTATTGGACTGAAGAGGATCTACTGTTCTTGTCAGTTTCCTAAGCAGAGTTGAACTAGATATGGCCCGTGGGTTTAGGAAGCACAGTTCTTTTGTTCTGAGCAAGGTCACTGTTCTGGCCCTATAGGAAACACAGTAGAGTAGTCCAGTGCTCTTTTATGAGAAGCAGAGTGTGTTTCTTGTAAGGTGAGCTAGCATTTGTTTCCCAGTTCTAAATGGAGTTGAATCACATGCAGTTTATGGCCCAACGAGCAAGAGTTGTTTTCTGGTAAGGAAAGTCACTATTGTGCTCCCTTTGACATACACAGTGCAAATAGCACTCGCGTCTGTTCCCAGCAAGTACACTGTATCGGACTGAAGAGGAGCTACTGTTCTTGTCATTTCCTAAGCAGAGTTGATCTACACATGGTCCGTGTGTGTAGGAAGCACAATTCTTTTGTTCTGAGCAAGCTCACTGTTTGGACCCCCTAGGAAACACAGTAGAGTAGAAGAGTGCTCTTTTCTCTAAAGCAGAGTGTGTTTCTTGTAAGGCGAGCTAGCGTTTGTTTCCCATTCCTAAATGGAGTTGAATCACATGCAGTTTCTGGTCCTACGAGCAAGATTTGTTTTCTGGTAAGGAAAGTCACTATTGTGCTCCCATTGCCATACAGTGCAAATAGCACTCCTGTCTGTTCCCAGCAAGTACATTGTATTGGACTGAAGAGGAGCTACTGTTCTTCTCAGTTTCCTAAGCAGAGTTGAAGTAGATATGGCCCATGTGTCTAGGAAGCACAGATCATTTGTTCTGAGCAAGCTCACTGTTCTGGCCCTATAGGAAACACAGTAGAGTAGAAGAGTGCTCTTTTTTCAAAAGCAGAGTGTGTTTCTTGTAAGGCGAGCTAGCGTTTGTTTCCCAGTCCTAAATGGAGTTGAATCAAATGCAGTTTCTGGTCCTACGAGCAAGAGTTGTTTTCTGGTGAGGAAAGTCACTATTGCACTCCCATTGCCATACACAGTGCAAATAGCACTCGCGTCTGTTCCCAGCAAGTACAGTGTATTGGAAGGAAGAGGAGCTACTGTTCTTGTCAGTTTCCTAAGCAGAGTTGAATTAGATATGGCCCGTGTGTGTAGGAAGCACAGTTCTTATGTTCTGAGCAAGCTCACTGTTCTGGCCCTATAGGAAACACAGTAGAGTAGATGAGTGCTCTTTTCTCTAAAGCAGAGTGTGTTTCTTGTAAGGCGAGCTAGCGTTTTTTTCCTAGCTCTAAATGGAGTTGAATCACATGCAGTTTCTGGTCCTACGAACAAGAGTTGTTTTCTGGTAAGGAAAGTCACTATTGTGCTCCCTTTGCCATTCACAGTGCAAATAGCACTCGCGTCTGTTCCCAGCAAGTACAGTGTATTGGACTGAATAGGTGCTACTGTTCTTGTCAGTTTCTTAAGCACAGTTGAACTATATATGATCCGTGTGTGTAGGAAGCACAGTTCTTTTGTTCTGAGCAAGCTCACTGTTCGGACCCCATAGGAAACACAGTAGAGTAGAATAGTGCTCTTTTCTCAAAAGCAGAGTGTGTTTCATGTAAGGCAAGCTAGCATTTGTTTCCCAGTCCTAAACGGAGTTGAATCACATGCAGTTTCTGGTAATACGAACAAGAGTTGTTTTCTGGTAAGGAAAGTCACTATTGGGCTCCCTTTGCCATACACAGTGCAAATAGCACTCGCGTCTGTTCCCAGCAAGTACACTGTATCGGACTGAAGAGGAGCTACTGTTCTTGTCAGTTTCCTTAAGCAGAGTTGAACTAGATATGGCCCTTGTGTCTAGGAAGCACAGTTCATTTGTTCTGAGCAAGCTCACTGTTTGGACCCCATACTAAACACAGTAGAGTAGAAGAGTGCTCTTTTCTCTAAAGCAAAGTGTGTTTCTTGTAAGGCGAGCTAGCGTTTGTTTCCCAGTCCTAAATGGAGGGGAATCACATGCAGTTGCTGGTCCTAAGATCAAGAGTTGTTTTATGGTAAGAATAGTCACTATTGCGCTGCCATTGCCATACACAGGACAAATAGCACTGGCGTCTGTTCCCAGCAAGTACAGTGTATTGGACTGAAGAGGATCTACTGTTCTTGTCAGGTTCCTAAGCAGAATTGAACTAGATATGGCCATGTGTGTAGGAAGCACAGTTCTTTTGTTCTGAGCAAGCTCACTGTTCTGGCCCTATAGGAAACACAGTAGAGTAGAAGAGTGCTCTTTTCTCAAAAGCAGAGTGTGTTTCTTGTAAGGCGAGCTTGCGTTTGTTTCCCAGTCCTAAATGGAGTTGAGTCACATGCAGTTTTTTTGTCCTACGAGCAAGAGTTGTTTTCTTGTATGAAGAGTCACTATTGCGCTCTCATTGCTATACACAGTGCAAATAGCACTCGCGTCTGCTCCCTGCAAGTACAGAGTATTGGACTGAAGAGGAGCTCCTGTTCTTGTCAGTTTCCTAAGCAGAGTTGAACTAGATATGGCCCGTGTGTGTAGGAAGCACAGTTCTTTTGTTCAGAGCAAGCTCACTGTTGGGACCCCATAGGAAACACAGTAGAGTAGAAGAGTGCTCTTTTCTCAAAAGCAGAGTGTGTTTCATGTAAGGCGAGCTAGCGTTTGTTTCCCAGTACTAAATGGAGTTGAATCACATGCATTTTCTGGTCCTACGAGCAAGAGTTGTTTTCTGGTAAGGAAAGTCACTATAGCGTTCCCATTGCCATCCACAGTGCAAATAGCACTCGCGTCTGTTCCCAGCAAGTACAGTGTATCGGACTGAAGAGGAGCTACTGTTCTTGTCAGTGTCCTAAGCAGAGTTGAACTAGATGTGGCCCGTGTGTAGGAAGCACAGTTCTTTTGTTCTGAGCAAGCTCACTGTTCTGGCCCTATAGGAAACACAGTAGAATAGAAGAGTGCTCTTTTCTCTAAAGCAGAGTGTGTTTCTGGTAAGGCGAGCTAGCGTTTGTTTCCCAGTCTTAAATGGAGTTGAATCACATGCAGTTTCTGGTCCTACGAGCAAGAGTTGTTTTATGGTAAGAAGAGTCACTATTGCACTGCCATTGCCATACACAGGACAAATAGCACTGGCGTCTCTTCACAGAAAGCACAGTTTATTGGTCTGAAGAGGAGCTACTGTTCTTGTCAGTTTCCTAAGCAGAGTTGATCTACATATGGTCCGTGTGTGTAGGAAGCACAGTTCTTATGTTCTGAGCAAGCTCACTGTTCTGGCCCTATAGGAAACACAGTAGAGTAGATGAGTGCTCTTTTCTCTAAAGCAGAGTGTGTTTCTTGTAAGGCGAGCTAGCGTTTGTTTCCCATTCCTAAATGAAGTTGAATCACATGCAATTTCTGTTCCTACGAGCAAGAGTTGTTTTCTGGTTAGGAAAGTCACTATTGCGTTCCCATTGCCATACAATGCAAATAGCACTCCCGTCTGTTCCCAGCAAGTACAGTGTATTGGACTGAAGAGGAGCTACTGTTCTTCTCAGTTTCCTAAGCAGAGTTGAACTAGATATGGCCCGTGTGTCTAGGAAGCACAGTTCATTTGTTCTGAGCAAGCTCACTGTTCTGGCCCTATAGGAAACACAGAAGAGTAGAAGAGTGCTCTTTTCTCAAAAGCAGAGTGTGTTTCTTGTAAGGCGAGCTAGCGTTTGTTTCCCAGTCCTAAATGGAGTTGAATCAAATGCAGTTTCTGGTCCTACGAGCAAGAGTTGTTTTCTGGTAAGGAAAGTCACTATTGCACTCCCATTGCCATACACAGTGCAAATAGCACTCACGTCTGTTCACAGCAAGTACAGTGTATCGGAAGGAAGAGGAGCTACTGTTCTTGTCAGTTTCCTAAGCAGAGTTGAACTAGATATGGCCCGTGGGTTTAGGAAGCATAGTTCTTTTGTTCTGAGCAAGGTCACTGTTCTGGCCCTATAGGAAACACAGAAGAGTAGAAGAGTGCTCTTTTCTCAAAAGCAGAGTGTGTTTCTTGTAAGGCGAGCTAGCGTTTGTTTCCCAGTCGTAAATGGAGTGGAATCACATGCAGTTTCTTGTCCTATGAGCAAGAGTTGTTTTCTGGTAAGAAGAGTCACTATTGTGCTTCCATTGCCATACACAGTGCAAATAGCACTCGCGTCTGTTCCCAGCAAGTACAGTGTATTGGACTGAAGAGGAGCTATTGTTCTTGTAAGTTTCCTAAGCAGAGTTGAACTAGATATGGCCCGTGGGTTTAGGAAGCATAGTTCTTTTGTTCTGAGCAAGGTCACTGTTCTGGCCCTATAGGAAACACAGTAGAGTAGTCGAGTGCTCTTTTATGAGAAGCAGAGTGTGTTTATTGTAGGGTGAGCTAGCATTTGTTTCCCAGTTCTATATGGAGTTGAATCACATGCAGTTTATGGTCCAACGAGCAAGAGTTTTTTTCTGGTAAGGAAAGTCACTATTGTGCTCCCTTTGCCATACACAGTGCAAATAGCACTCACGTCTGTTCCCAGCAAGTACAGTGTATTTGTCTGAAGAGGAGCTACTGTTCTTGTCATTTCCTAAGCAGAGTTGATCTACCTATGGTCCGTGTGTGTAGGAAGCACAATTCTTTTGTTCTGAGCAAGCTCACTGTTTGGACCCCCTAGGAAACACAGTAGAGTAGAAGAGTGCTCTTTTCTCTAAAGCAGAGTGTGTTCCTTGTAAGGCGAGCTAGCGTTTGTTTCCCATTCCTAAATGGAGTTGAATCACATGCAGTTTCTGGTCCTACGAGCAAGATTTGTTTTCTGGTAAGGAAAGTCACTATTGTGCTCCCATTGCCATACAGTGCAAATAGCACTCCTGTCTGTTCCCAGCAAGTACAGTGTATTGGACTGAAGAGGAGCTACTGTTCTTCTCAGTTTCCTAAGCAGAGTTGAACTAGATATGGCCCGTGTGTCTAGGAAGCACAGTTCATTTGTTCTGAGCAAGCTCACTGTTCTGGCCCTATAGGAAACACAGTAGAGTAGAAGAGTGCTCTTTTCTCAAAAGCAGAGTGTGTTTCTTGTAAGGCGAGCTAGCGTTTGTTTCCCAGTCCTAAATGGAGTTGAATCAAATGCAGTTTCTGGTCCTACGAGCAAGAGTTGTTTTCTGGTGAGGAAAGTCACTATTGCACTCCCATTGCCATACACAGTGCAAATAGCACTCGCGTCTGTTCCCAGCAAGTACAGTGTATCGGAAGGAAGAGGAGCTACTGTTCTTGTCAGTTTCCTAAGCAGAGTTGAACTAGATATGGCTCGTGTGTGTAGGAAGCACAGTTCTTATGTTCTGAGCAAGCTCACTGTTCTGGCCCTATAGGAAACACAGTAGAGTAGATGAGTGCTCTTTTCTCTAAAGCAGAGTGTGTTTCTTGTAAGGCAAGCTAGCGTTTGTTTCCTAGCTCTAAATGGAGTTGAATCACATGCAGTCTCTGCTCCTACGAACAAGAGTTGTTTTCTGGTAAGAAGAGTAACTATTGCGCTCCCTTTGCCATTCACAGTGCAAATAGCACTCGCGTCTGTTCCCAGCAAGTACAGTGTATTGGACTGAATAGGTGCTACTGTTCTTGTCAGTTTCTTAAGCACAGTTGAACTATATATGATCCGAGTGTGTAGGAAGCACAGTTCTTTTGTTCTGAGCAAGCTCACTGTTCGGACCCCATAGGAAACACAGTAGAGTAGAAGAGTGCTCTTTTCTCAAAAGCAGAGTGTGTTTCATGTAAGGCAAGCTAGCATTTGTTTCCCAGTCCTAAACGGAGTTGAATCCCATGCAGTTTCTGGTCCTACGAACAAGAGTTGTTTTCTGGTAAGGAAAGTCACTATTGGGCTCCCTTTGCCATACACAGTGCAAATAGCACTCGCGTCTGTTCCCAGCAAGTACACTGTATCGGACTGAGGAGGAGCTACTGTTCTTGTCAGTTTCCTTAAGCAGAGTTGAACTAGATATGGCCCTTGTGTCTAGGAAGCACAGTTCATTTGTTCTGAGCAAGCTCACTGTTTGGACCCCATACTAAACACAGTAGAGTAGAAGAGTGCTCTTTTCTCTAAAGCAAAGTGTGTTTGTTGTAAGGCGAGCTAGCGTTTGTTTCCCAGTCCTAAATGGAGGGGAATCACATGCAGTTGCTGGTCCTACGATCAAGAGTCGTTTTATGGTAAGAATAGTCACTATTGCGCTGCCATTGCCATACACAGGACAAATAGCACTGGCGTCTGTTCCCAGCAAGTACAGTGTATTGGACTGAAATGGATTTACTGTTCTTGTCAGGTTCCTAAGCAGAATTGAACTAGATATGGCCATGTGTGTAGGAAGCACAGTTCTTTTGTTCTGAGCAAGCTCACTGTTCGGGCCCTATAGGAAACACAGTAGAGTAGAAGAGTGCTCTTTTCTCAAAAGCAGAGTGTGTTTCTTGTAAGGCGAGCTTGCGTTTGTTTCCCAGTCCTAAATGGAGTTGAGTCACATGCAGTTTTTGTCCTATGAGCAAGAGTTGTTTTCTTGTATGAAGAGTCACTATTGCGCTCTCATTGCTATACACAGTGCAAATAGCACTCGCGTCTGCTCCCTGCAAGTACAGAGTATTGGACTGAAGAGGAGCTCCTGTTCTTGTCAGTTTCCTAAGCAGAGTTGAACTAGATATGGCCCGTGTGTGTAGGAAGCACAGTTCTTTTGTTCAGAGCAAGCTCACTGTTCGGACCCCATAGGAAACACAGTAGAGTAGAAGAGATCTCTTTTCTCAAAAGCAGAGTGTGTTTCATGTAAGGCGAGGTAGCGTTTGTTTCCCAGTACTAAATGGAGTTGAATCACATGCAGTTTCTGGTCCTACGAGCAAGAGTTGTTTTCTGGTAAGGAAAGTCACTATAGCGTTCCCATTGCCATCCACAGTGCAAATAGCACTCGCGTCTGTTCCCAGCAAGTACAGTGTATCGGACTGAAGAGGAGCTACTGTTCTTGTCAGTGTCCTAAGCAGAGTTGAACTAGATGTGACCCGTGTGTAGGAAGCACAGTTCTTTTGTTCTGAGCAAGCTCACTGTTCTGGCCCTATAGGAAACACAGTAGAATAGAAGAGTGCTCTTTTCTCTAAAGCAGAGTGTGTTTCTGGTAAGGCGAGCTAGCGTTTGTTTCCCAGTCTTAAATGGAGTTGAATCACATGCAGTTTCTGGTCCTACGAGCAAGAGTTGTTTTATGGTAAGAAGAGTCACTATTGCACTGCCATTGCCATACACAGGACAAATTGCACTGGCGTCTGTTCCCAGAAAGCACAGTGTATTGGACTGAAGAGGATCTACTGTTCTTGTCAGGTTCCTAAGCAGAATTGAACTAGATATGGCCGTGTGTGTAGGAAGCACAGTTCTTTTGTTCTGAGCAAGCTCACTGTTCGGACCCCATAGGAAACACAGTAGAGTAGAAGAGTGCTCTTTTCTCAAAAGCAGAGTGTGTTTTTTGTAAGGCAAGCCAGCGTTTGTTTCCCAGTCCTAAATGGAGTTGAATCACATGCAGTTTCTGGTCCTACGAGCAAGAGTTTTTTTCTGGTAAGGAAACTCACTATTGCGCTAATATTGCCATACACAGTGCAAATAGCACTGGTGTAGGTTCGCACCAAGTACAGTGTATTGGACCTAAGAGGATCTACTGTTCTTGTCAGGTTCCTAAGCAGAATTGAACTAGATATGGCCGTGTGTGTAGGAAGCACAGATCTTTGGTTCTGAGAAAGCTCACTGTTCCGACCCCATAGGAAACACAGTTGAGTAAAAGAGTGCTCTTTTCTCTAAAGCAGAGTGTGTTTCTTGTAAGGCGAGCTCGCATTTGTTTCCCAGTCCTAAATGGAGTTGAGTCAAAGGCAGTTTTTGGTCCTACGAGCAAGAGTTGTTTTCTGGTAAGAAGAGTAACTATTGCGCTCCAAACGCCATAAACAGTGCAAATAGCACTCGCGACTGTTCCCAGCAAGTACAGTGTATTGGACTGAATAGGAGCTACTGTTCTTGTCAGTTTACTAAGCAGAGTTGAACTAGATATAGCCCATGTGTGTAGGAAGCACAGTTCTTTTGTTCTGAGCACGCTCACTGTTCTGGCCCTATAGGAAACACAGTAGAGAAGAAAAGTGCTCTTTTCTCTATGGCAGAGTGTGTTTCTTGTAAGGCGAGCTAGCGTTTGTTTCCCAGTCCTAAATGCAGTTGAATCACATGCAGTTTCTGTTCCTACGAGCAAGAGTTGTTTTCTGGTAAGGAAAGTCACTATTGCGCTCCCATTGCCATACACAGTGCAAATAGCACTCGCGTCTGTTCCCACAAAGTACAGTGTATCGGACTGAAGAGGAGCTACTGTTCTTGTCAGTTTCCTAAGCAGAGTTGAACTAGATATGGCCGTGTGTGTAGGAAGCACAGTTCTTTTGTTTTGAGCAAGCTCACTGTTCTGGCCCTATAAGAAACACAGTAGAGTAGAAGAGTGCTCTTTTCTCTAAAGCAGAGTGTGTTTCTTGTGAGGCGAGCTAGCGTTTGTTTCCCAGTCCTAAATGGAGTTGAATCACATGCAGTTTCTGGTCCTACGAGCAAGAGTTGTTTTATGGTAAGAAGAGTCACTATTGCGCTGCCATTGGCATACACAGGACAAATAGCACTCGCGTCTGTTCCCAGCAAGTACAGTGTATTGGACTGAAGAGGATCTACTGTTCCTGTCAGGTTCCTAAGCAGAATTGAACTAGATATGGCCGTGTGTGTAGGAAGCACAGTTCTTTTGTTCTGAGCAAGCTCACTGTTCGGACCCCATAGGAAACACAGTAGAGTAGAAGAGTGCTCTTTTCTCAAAAGCAGAATGTGTTTCTTGTAAGGCGAGCTAGCATTTGTTTCCCAGTCCTAAATGGAGTTGAATCACATGCAGTTTCTGTTCCTACGAGCAAGAGTTGTTTTCTGGTAAGGAAAGTCACTATTGCACTCCCTTTGCCATACACAGTGCAAATAGCACTCGCGTCTGTTCCCCGCAAGTACAGTGTATCGGACTGAAGAGGAGCTACTGTTCTTGTCAGGTTCCTAAGTAGAGTTGAACTAGATATGGCCCGTGTGTAGAAAGCACAGTTCTTATGTTCTAAGCAATCTCACTGTTCTGGCCCTATAGGAAACACAGTAGAGTAGAAGAGTGCTCTTTTCTCAAAAGCAGAATGTGTTTCTTGTAAGGCGAGCTAGAGTTTGTATCCCAGTCCTAAATGGAGTTGAGTCACATGCAGTTTCTGGTCCTACGAGCAAGAGTTGTTTTCTGGTAAGACGAGTCACTATTGTGCTCCAATTGCCATACACAGTGCAAATAGCACTCGCGTCTGTTCTCAGCTAGTACAGTGTTTCAGACTGAAGAGGAGCTACTGTTCTTGTCAGTTTCCTAAGCAGAGTTGAACTAGATATGGCCCGTGTGTTTAGGAAACACAGTTATTATATTCTGAGCAAGCTCACTGTTCTGGCCTTAGAGGAAACACAGTAGAGTAGAAGAGTGCTCTTTTCTCAAAAGCAGAGTGTGTTTCTTGTAAGGCGAGCTCGCGATTGTTTCCCAGTCTTAAATGGAGTTTAGTCACAGGCAGATTTTGTCCTATGAGCAAGAGTTGTTTTCTGGTAAGAAGAGTCACTATTGCGCTCCAAATGCCATACACAGTGCAAATAGCACTCGCGTCTGTTCCCAGCAAGTACAGTTATTGGACTGAATAGAAGCTACTATTCTTGTCAGTTTCCTAAGCAGAGTTGAACTAGATATGGCCCGTGTGCGTAGGAAGCACAGTTCTTTTGTTCTGAGCAAGCTCACTCTTTGGAGCCCATAGGAAACACAGTAGAGTAGAAGAGTGCTCTTTTCTCTAAAGCAGAGTGTGTTTCTTGTAAGGCGAGCTAGCATTTGTTTCCCAGTCCTAAATGGAGTTGAATCACATGCAGTTTCTGGTCCTACGAGCAAGAGTTTTTTTCTGGTAAGGAAAGTCACTATTGTGCTACCATTGCCATACACAGTGCAAATAGCACTGGTGTAGGTTCGCAGCAAGTACAGTGTATTGGACTGAAGAGGATCTACTGTTCTTGTCAGGTTCCTAAGCAGAATTGAACTAGATATGGCCGTGTGTGTAGGAAGCACAGATCTTTGGTTCTGAGAAAGCTCACTGTTCGGACCCCATAGGAAACACAGTTGAGTAAAAGAGTGCTCTTTTCTCAAAAGCAGAATGTGTTTCTTGTAAGGCGAGCTCGCGTTTTTTTCCCAGTCCTAAATGGAGTTGAGTCACAGGAAGTTTTTGGTCCTACGAGCAAGAGTTGTTTTCTGGTAAGAAGAGTCACTATTGCGCTCCAAATGCCATAAACAGTGCAAATAGCACTCGCGACTGTTCCCAGCAAGTACAGTGTATTGGACTGAATAGGAGCTACTGTTCTTGTCAGTTTCCTAAGCAGAGTTGAATTAGATCTGGCCCGTGTGTAGGAAGCACAGTTCTTTTGTTCTGAGCAAGCTCACTCTTATGGCCCTATAGGAAACACAGTAGAGTGGAAAAGTGCTCTTTTCTCTAAGGCAGAGTGTGTTTCTTGTAAGGCGAGCTAGCGTTTGTTTCCCAGTCCTAAATGCAGTTGAATCACATGCAGTTTCTGGTCCTAGGAGCAAGAGTTGTTTTATGGTAAGAAGAGTCACTATTGCGCTGCCATTGCCATACACAGGACAAATAGCACTGGCCTCTGTTCCCAGCAAGTACAGTGTATTGGACTGAAGAGGATCTACTGTTCTTGTCAGGTTACTAAGCAGACTTGAACTAGATATGGCCGTGTGTGTAGGAAGCACAGTTCTTTTGTTCTGAGCAAGCTCACTGTTCGGACCCCATAGGAAACACAGTAGAGTAGAAGAGTGCTCTTTTCTCAAAAGCAGAGTGTGTTTCTTGTAAGGCGAGCTAGCATTTGTTTCCCAGTCCTAAATGGAGTTCAATCACATGCAATTTCTGGTCCTACGAGCAAAAGTTGTTTTCTGGTAAGAAGAGTCACTATTGCGCTCCCATTGTCATACACAGGGCAAATAGCACTGGCGTCTGTTCCCAGCATGTACAGTGTATTGGACTGAAGAGGATCTACTGTTCTTGTCAGTTTCCTAAGCAGAATTGAACTAGATATGGCCGTGTGTGTAGGAAGCACAGTTCTTTTGTTCTGAGCAAGCTCACTGTTCTGGTCCTATAAAAAACACAGTAGAGTAGAAGAGTGATCTTTTCTCAAAAGCAGAGTGTGTTTCTCGTAAGGCAAGCTAGCGTTTGTTTCCCAGTCCTAAATGGAGTTGAATCACATGCAGTTTTTGATCCTCCGAGCAAGAGTTGTTTTCTGGTAAGGAAAGTCACTATTGCGCTCCCATTGCCATACACAGTGCAAATAGCACTCGCGTCTGTTCCCAGCAAGTACAGTGTATTGGACTGAAGAGGAGCTACTGTTCTTGTCAGTTTCCTAAGCAGAATTGAACTAGATATTGCCCGTGTGTAGGAAGCACAGTTCTTTGTTCTGAGCAATCTCACTATTGTGGCCCTATAGGAAACACAGTAGAGTAGAAGAGTGATCTTTTCTCAAAAGCAGAGTGTGTTTCTTGTAAGGCGAGCTAGCGTTTGTTTCCCAGTCCTAAATGGAGTTGAATCACATGCAGTTTTTGGTCCCATGAGCAGGAGTTGTTTTCTGATAAGGAACGTCACTATTGCGCTCCCATTCCCATACACTGTGCAAATAGCACTCGCGTCTGTTCCCAACAAGTACAGTGAATTGGACTGAAGAGGAGCTACTGTTTCTGTCCGCTTCCTAAGCAGAGTTGAACTAGATATGGCCAGTGTGTGTAGGAAGCACAGTTCTTTTGTTCTGAGCAAGCTACTGTTCGGATCCCATAGGAAACACAGTAGAGTAGAAGAGTGCTCTTTTCTCAAAAGCAGAGTGTGTTTCTTGTAAGGCGAGCTAGCATTTGTTTCCCAGTCCTAAATGGAGTTCAATCACATGCACTTTCTGTTCCTACAAGCAAGAGTTGTTTTCTGGTAAGAAGAGTCACTATTGCGCTCCCATTGCCATACACAGTGCAAATAGCACTCGCGTATGTTCCCAGCAAGTACAGTATATTGGACTGAAGAGAAGCTACTGTTCTGGTCAGTTTCCTAAGGGGAGTTGAACTAGATATGGCCCGTGTGTGTCGGAAGCACAGTTCTTTTGTTCTGAGCAAGCTCACTGCTCTGGCCCTATAGGAAACACAGTAGAGTTGAAGAGAGCTCTTTTCTCAAAAGCAGAGTGTGTTTCTTATAAGGCGAGCTAGTGTTTGTTTCCCAGTCCTAAATGGAGTCGAATCACATGCAGTTTCAAGTCCTACGAACCAGAGTTGTTTTCTTGTAAGAGGAGTTACTATTGTGCTCCCATTGCCATACACAGTACAAATAGCACTCGTGTCTGTTCCCAGCAAGTACAGTGTATTTGACTGAAGAGAAGCTACTGTTCTTGTCTGTTTCCTAAGCAGAGTTGAACTAGATATGGCCCGTGTGTGTAGGAAGCACAGTTCTTTTGTTCTGAGCAATCTCACTGTTCTGGCCCTATAGGAAACACAGTAGAGTAGAAGAGTGCTCTTTTCTCAAAAGCAGAGTGTGTTTCTTGTAAGGCTAGCTAGAGTTTGTTTCCCAGTCCTAAATGGAGTTGAATCACATGCAGTTTCTGGTCCTAAGAGCAAGAGTTTTTTTCTGGTAAGAAGAGTCACTATTGTGCTCTCATAGCCATACACAGTGCAAATAGCACTCGCGTCTGTTCCCAGCAAGTATAGTGTATTGGACTGAAGAGAAGCTACTGTTCTTGTCAGTTTCCTAAGGGGAGTTGAACTAGTTATGGCCCGTGTGTGTAGGAAGGACAGTTCTTTTGTTCTGAGCAAGCTCACTGTTCTGGCCCTATAGGAAACACAGTAGAGTAGAAGAGTGCTCTTTTCTCAAAAGCAGAGTGTGTTTCTTGTAAGGCGAGCTAGAGTTTGTTTCCCAGTCCTAAATGGAGTTGAATCACATGCAGTTTCTGGTCCTACGAACCAGAGTTGTTTTCTGGTAAGAGGAGTCACTACTGCGCTCCCATTGCCATACACAGTGCTAATAGCACTCGCGTCTGTTCCCAGCAAGTACAGTGTATTGGAATGAAGAGAAGCTACTGTTCTTGTCAGTTTCCTAAGCGGAGTTGAACTACATATGGCCCGTGTGTGTAGGAAGCACAGTTCTTTTGTTCTGAGCAAGCTCACTGTTCTGGCCCTATAGGAAACACAGTAGAGTAGAAGAGTGCTCTTTTCTCAAAAGCAGAGTGTGTTTCTTGTAAGGCGAGCTAGTGTTTGTTTCCCAGTCCTAAATGGAGTTGGATCACATGCAGTTTCTGATCCTAAAAGCAAGAGTTGTTTTCTGGTAAGAAGAGTCACTATTGCGCCCCCATTGCCATACACAGTGTAAATAGCACTCGCGTCTGTTCCCAGCAAGCACAGTGAATTGGACTGAAGAGGAACTACTGTTCTTGTCCGTTTCCTAAGCAGAGTTGAACTAGATATGGCCAGTGTGTGTCGAAAGCACAGTTCTTTTGTTCTGAGCAAGCTCATTGTTCGGATCCCACTAGAAACACAGTAGAGTAGAAGAGTGCTCTTTTCTCAAAAGCAGAGTGTGTTTCTTGTGAGGCGAGCGAGTTTTTGTTTTCCATTAAGAAATGGAGTTGAATACCATGCAGTTTCTGGTCCTACGAGCAAGAGTTATTTTCTGGAAAGAAGAGTCACTATTGTGCTCCCATTGTCATACACAGGGCAAATAGCACTGGCGTCTGTTCCCAGCATGTACAGTGTATTGGACTGAAGAGGATCTACTGTTCTTGTCAGTTTCCTAAGCAGAGTTGAACTAGATATAGTTGGTGTGTGTAGGAAGCACAGTTCTTTTGTTCTGAGTAAGCTCACTGTTCTGGCCCTATAGGAATCACAGTAGAGTAGATGAGTGCTCTTTTCTCAAAAGCAGAGTGTGTTTCTTGTAAGGCGAGCTAGCGTTTGTTTCCCAGTCCTAAATGGAGTTGAATCACATGCAGTTTCTGGTCCCACGAGCAAGAGTTGTTTTCTGGTAAGAAGAGTCACTATTGCGCTCCCATTGTCATACACAAGGCAAATAGCACTACCGTCAATTCCCAGCATGTACAGTGTATTGGACTGAAGAGGATCTACTGTTCTTGTCAGTTTCCTAAGCAGAATTGAACTAGATATAGCCGTGTTTGTAGGAAGCACAGTTCTTTTGTTGTGAGCCAGCTCACTGTTCTGGCCCTATAGAAAACATAGAGTAGAAGAGTGCTCTTTTATCAAAAGCAGAGTTTGTTTCTTGTAAGGCGAGCTAGAGTTTGTTTCCCAGTCCTAAATGGAGTTGAATCACATGCAGTATCTGGTCCTGCAAGCAAGACTTGTTTTCTGGTAAGAAGAGTCACTATTGCGCTCCCTTTGCCATACACAGTGCAAATAGCACTCGTGTCTGATCCCAGCAAGTACAGTGTATTGGACTGAAGAGGAGCTACTGTTCTTGTCAGTATCCTAAGCAGAGTTGAACTAGATATGGTCCGTGTTTGTAGGAAGCACAGTTGTTTTGTTCTGAGCAAGCTCACTGTTTGGACCCCATAGGAAACACAGTAGAGTAGAAGAGTGCTCTTTTCTCAAAAGCAGAGTGTGTTTCTTGTAAGGCGAGCTAGCATTTGTTTCCCAATCCTAAATGGAGTTGAATCACATGCAGTTTCTGGTCCTACGAGCAAGAGTTGTTTTCTGGTAAGAAGAGTCACTATTGAGCTGCCATTGCCATACACAGGACAAATAGAACTGTTGTCTTTTCCCAGCAAGTACAGTGTATTGGACTGAAGAGGATCTGCTGTTCTTTTCAGGTTCCTAAGCAGAATTGAACTAGATATGGCCCTGTGTTTAGGAAGCACAGTTTTTTTGTTCTGAGCAAGGTCACTGTTCGGACCCCATAGGAAACACAGTAGAATAGAAGAGTGCTCTTTTCTCAAAAGCAGAGTGTGTTTCTTGTAAGGCGATCTCGCCTTTGTTTCCCAGTCCTAAATGGAGTTGAATCACATGCAGTTTCTGGTCCTACGAGCAAGAGTTGTTTTCTGGTAAGAAGAGTCTCTACTGAGCTCCCATTGCCATACACAGGAAAAATAGCACTGTTGTCTGTTCCCAGCAAGTACACTGTATTGGACTGAAGAGGATCTACTGTTCTTGTCAGGATCCTAAGCAGAATTGAACTAGGTATGGCGGTGTGTAGGAAGCACAGTTTTTTTGTTCTGAGCAAGCTCACTGTTTGGACCGCATAGGAAACACAGTAGAGTAGAAGAGTGCTCTTTTCTCAAAAGCAGAGTGTATTTCTTGTAAGGCGAGCTAACGTTTGTTTCCTAGTCCTAAATGAAGTTCAATCACATGCAGTTTCCGGTCCTACGAGCAAGAGTTGTTTTCTGGTAAGGAAAGTTACTATTACGCTCCCATTGCCACACAGTGCAAATAGCACTTGCGTCTGTTCCCAGCATGTACAGTGTATTGGACTGAAGAGGATCTGCTGTTCTTGTCAGGTTCCTCAGCAGAATTGAACTAGATATGGCCGTGTGTGTAGGAAGCACAGTTCTTTTGTTCTGAGCAAGCTCATTGTTCGGACCCCTTAGGAAACACAGTAGAGTAGAAGAGTGCTTTTTTCTCAAAAGCTGCTTCTGTTTCTTGTAAGGCGTGCTGGCGTTTCTTTCCCAGTCCTAAATGGAGTTGAATCACATGCAGTTTCTGGTCCTACGAGCAAGAGCTGATTTCTGGTAAGAAGAGTCACTATTGCACTCCCATTGCCATACACAGTGCAAATAGCACTCGAGACTTGTCCCAGCATCTACAGTGTATTGGACTGAAGAGGATCTACTGTTCTTGTCAGTTTCCTAAGCAGAGTTGAACTAGATATAGTTGGTGTGTGTAGGAAGCACAGTTCTTTTGTTCTGAGCAAGCTCACTGTTTGGACCCCATAGCAAACACAGTAGAGCTGAAGAGTGCTCTTTTATCAAAAGCAGAGTGTGTTTATTGTAAGGCGAGCTAGCGTTTGTTTCCCAGTTTTAAATGGAATTGAATCACATGCAGTTTCTGGTCCTAGGAGTAAGAGTTGTTTTCTGGTAAGAAGAGTCACTATTGTGTTCCCATTGTCATACACAGGGCAAATAACACTGGCATCTGTTCCCACCATGTACAGTGTATTGGACTGAAGAGGATCTACTGTTCTTGTCAGGTTCCTAAGCAGAATTGAACTAGATATAGCCGTGTGTGTAGAAAGCACAGTTCTTTTGTTCTGAGCAAGCTCACTGTTTGGACCCCATAGGAAAAACAGAAGAGTAGAAGAGTGCTCTTTCCTCAAAAGCAGAGTATGTTTCTTGTAAGGCGAGCTAGCGTTTGTTTCCTAGTCCTAAATGGAGTTCAATCACATGCAGTTTCCGGTCCTACGAGCAAGAGTTGTTTTCTGGTAAGGAAAGTTACTATTGCGCTCCCATTGCCATACACAGTGCAAATAGCACTCGCGTCTGTTCAAAGCAAGTACAGTGTATTGGACTGAATAGGAGCTACTGTTCTTGTCAGTTTCCAAATCATAGTTGAACTAGATATTGTCCATGTGTAGGAAGCACAGTTCTTTTGTTCTAAGCAAGCTCACTGTTCGGACCCCTTAGGAAAAACAGTAGAGTAGAAGAGTGATTTTTTCTCTAAAGCAGAGTGTGTTTCTTGTAAGGCGAGCTAGCGTTTGTTTCCCAGTCTTAAATGGAGTTGAATCACATGCAGTTTCTGGTCCTACAAGCAAGAGTTGTTTTCTGGTAAGAAGAGTCACTATTGTGCTGCCATTGCCATACACAGGCCAAATAGCACTGTTGTCTGTTCCCAGCAAGTACAGTGTATTGGACTCAAGAGGATCTGCTGTTCTTGTTAGGTTCCTAAGCAGAGTTGAATTAGATATGGCCGTGTGTGTAGAAAGCACAGTTCTTTTGTTCTGAGCAAGCTCACTGTTTGGACCCCATAAGAAACACAGTAAAGTAGAAGAGTGCTTTTTTCTCTAAAGCAGAGTGTGCTTCTTGTAATGCGAGCTAGCATTTGTTTCCCAGTACTAAATGGAGTTGAATCACATGCAGTTTCTGGTCCTACAAGCAAGAGTTGTTTTCTGGTAAGAAGAGTCACTATTGTGCTGCCATTGCCATACACAGGACAAATAGCACTGTTGTCTTTTCCCAGCAAGTACAGTGTATTGGACTGAAGAGGATCTGCTGTTCTTGTCAGGTTCCTAAGCAGAATTGAACTAGATAAGGCCCTGTGTGTAGGAAGCACAGTATTTTTGTTCTGAGCAAGCTCACTGTTCGGACCCCATAGGAAACACAGTAGAGTAGACGAGTGCTCTTTTCTCAAAAGCAGAGTGTGTTTCTTGTAAGGCGAGCTCGCGTTTTTTTCCCAGTCTTAAATGGAGTTGAGTCACATGCAGTTTTTGGTCCTAAGAGCAAGAGTTGTTCTCTGGTAACAAGAGTCACTATTGTGCTCCAACTGCCATACTCAGTGCAAATAGCACTCGCGTCTGTTCCCAGCAAGTACAGTGTATTGGACTGAAGAGGAGCTACTGTTCTTGTCAGTTTCCTAAGCAGAATTTAACTAGATATGGCCGTGTGTGTAGGAATCACAGTTTTTTTGTTCTGAGCAAGCTCACTCTTTGGACCCCATAGGAAACACAGTAGAGTAGAAGAGTGCTATTTTCTCATAATCAGAGTGTGTTTCTTGTAAGGTGAGCTAGCGTTTGTTTCCCAGTCCGAAACGGAGTTGAATCACATGCCGTTTCTGGTCCTACGAGCAAGATTTATTTTTTGGTATAAAGAGTCACTATTGTGCTTCCATTGCCATACACAGGACAAATAGCACTGTTGTCTGTTCCCAGCAAGTACAGTGTATTGGACTGAAGAGGACCTATTGTTCTTGTCATGTTCCTAAGCAGAATTGAACTAGGTATGGCGGTGTGTGTAGGAAGCACAGTTTTTTTGTTCTAAGCAAGCTCACTCTTCGGACCCCATAGGAAACACAGTAGAGTAGAAGAGTGTTCTTTTCTCTAAAGCAGAGTGTGTTTCTTGTAAGGCGAGCTCGCGTTTTTTACCCAGTCTTAAATGTAGTTGAGTCACATGCAGTTTTTGGTCCTACGAGCAAGAGTTGTTTTCTGGTAAGAATAGTCACTATTGTGCTCCAAATGTCATACACAGTGCAAATAGCAATCGCGTCTGTTCCCTTCAAGTACAGTGTATTGGACTGAATAGGAGCTACTGTTCTTGTCAGTTTCCTCAGAAGAGTTGAACTAGATATGGCCCGTGTGTGTAGGAAGCACAGTTCTTTTGTTCTGAGCAATCTCACTGTTCTGGCCCTATAGGAAACACAGTAGAGTAGAAGAGTGCTCTTTTCTCAAAAGCAGAGTGTGTTTCTTGTAAGGCTAGCTAGAGTTTGTTTCCCAGTCCTAAATGGAGGTGAATCACATGCAGTTTCTAGTCCTACGAACCAGATTTGTTTTCTGGTAAGAGGAGTCAATATTGCGTTCCCATTGCCATACACAGTGCAAATAGCACTCGCGTCTGTTCCCAGCAAGTACAGTGTATTGGACTGAAGCGAAGCTACTGTTCTTGTCAGTTTCCTAAGGGGAGTTGTACTAGATATGGCCCGTGTGTGTAGGAAGCACAGTTCTTTTGTTCTGAGCAAGCTCACTGTTTTGGCACTATAAGAAACTCAATAGAGTAGAAGAGTGCTATTTTCTCAAAAGCAGAGTATGTTTTTTGTAAGGCGAGCTAGAGTTTGTTTCCCAGTCCTAAATGGAGTTGAATCACATGCAGTTTCTGGTCCTAAGAGCATGAGTTGTTTTCTGGTAAGAAGAGTCACTATTGTGCTCTCATAGCCATACACAGGGCAAATAGCACTCGCGTCTCTTCCCAGCAAGTACAGTGTATTGGACTGAAGAGAAGCTACTGTTCTTGTCAGTTTCCTCAGAAGAGTTGAACTAGATATGGCCCGTGTGTGTAGGAAGCACAGTTCTTTTGTTCTGAGCAATCTAACTGTTCTGGCCCTATAGGAAACACAGTAGAGTAGAAGAGTGCTCTTTTCTCAAAAGCAGAGTGTGTTTCTTGTAAGGCGAGCTAGAGTTTGTATCCCAGTCCTAAATGGAGTTGAGTCACGTGCAGTTTCTGGTCCTACGAGCAAGAGTTGTGTTCTGGTAAGAAGAGTCACTATTGTGCTCCCATTTTCATACACAGAACAAATAGCACTGGCATCTGTTCCCAGCATGTACAGTGTATTGGACTGAAGAGGATCTACAGTTCTTGTCAGTTTCCTATGCAGAGTTGAACTAGATATGGCCGTGTGTGTAGGAAGCACAGTTCTTTTGTTCTGAGCAAGCTCACTGTTCTGGCCCTATAGGAAACACAGTAGAGTAGAAGAGTGCTCTTTTCTCAAAAGCAGAGTGTGTTTCTTGTAAGGCGAGCTAGTGTTTGTTTCCCAGTCCTAAATGGAGTTGGATCACATAAAGTTTCTGATCGTAAGAGCAAGAGTTGTTTTCTGGTAAGAAGAGTCACTATTGCGCTCCCATTGCCATACACAGTGTAAATAGCACTCGTGTCTGTTCCCAGCAAGTACAGTGGATTGGACTGAAGAGAAGCTACTGTTCTTGTCAGTTTCCTAAGGGGACTTGAACTAGATATGGCCCGTGTGTGTAGGAAGCAGAGTTCTTTTGTTCTGATCAAGCTCACTGTTCTGGCTCTATAGGAAACACAGTAGAGTAGAAGAGTGCTCTTTTCTCAAAAGCAGAGTGTGTTTTTTGTAAGGCGAGCTAGAGTTTGTTTCCCAGTCCTAAATGGAGTTGAATCACATGCAGTTTCTTGTCCTACGAACGAGAGTTGTTTTCTGGTAAGAGGAGTCACTGTTGTGCTCCCATTGCCATACACAGTGCAAATAGCACTCGTGTCTGTTCCCAGCAAGTACAGTGTAGTGGACTGAAGAGAAGCTCCTGTTCTTGTCAGTTTCGTAAGCGGAGTTGAACTAGATTTGGCCCGTGTGTGTAGGAAGCATAGTTCTTTTGTTCTGAGCAAGCTCACTGTTCTGGTCCTATAGGAAACACAGTAGAGAAGAAGAGCGCTCCTTTCTCAAAAGCAGAGTGTATTTTTTGTAAGGCGAGCTAGTGTTTGTTTCCCTGTCCTAAATGGAGTTGAATCACATGCAGTTTCTGGTCCTATGAGCAAGAGATGTTTTCTGGTAAGAAGAGTCACTATTGCGCTCCCATGGCCATACACAGTGCAAATAGCACTCGCGTCTGTTCCCAGCAAGTACAGTGTATTGGACTGAAGAGAAGCTACTGTTCTTGACATTTTCCTAAGCAGAGTTGAACTAGATATGGCCCGTGTGTGTAGGAAGCTCAGTTCTTTTGTTCTGAGCAAGCTCACTGTTCTGGCCCTATAGGAAAGACAGTAGAGTAGAAGAGTGCTCTTTTCTCAAAAGCAGAGTGTGTTTCTTGTAAGGTGAGCTCGCGTTTATTTCCCAGTCCTAAATGGAGTTGAGTCACAAGCAGTTTTTGATCCAACGAGCAAGAGGTGTTTTCTGGTAAGAAGAGTCACTATTGCGCTCCAATTGCCATATACAGTGCAAATAGCACTCGCGTCTGATCCCCGCAAGTACAGTGTATTGGACTGAAGAGGAGCTACTGTTCTTGTCTGTATCCTAAGCAGAGTTGAACTAGATATGGTCCGTGTGTGTAGGAAGCACAGTTCTTTTGTTCTGAGCAAGCTCACTGTTTGGACCCCTTAGGAAACACAGTAGAGTAGAAGAGTGCTCTTTTCTCAAAAGCAGAGTGTGTTTCTTGTAAGGCGAGCTAGCGTTTGTTTCCCAGTCCTAAATGGAGTTGAATCACATGCAGTTTCTGGTCCTACGAGCAAGAGTTGTTTTCTGGTAAGAAGAGTCACTATTGCGCTCCCATTGCCATACACAGGACAAATAGCACTGTTGTCTGTTCCAAGCAAGTACAGTGTATTGGACTGAAGAGGATCTACTGTTCTTGTCAGGATCCTAAGCAAAATTGAAATAGGTATGGCGGTGTATGTAGGAAGCACAGTTTTTTTGTTCTGAGCAAGCTCACTGTTTGGACCCCATAAGAAACATACTAGAGTAGAAGAGTGCTCTTTTCTCAAAAGCAGAGTGTGTTTGTTGTAAGGCGAGCTAACGTTTGTTTCCTAGTCCTAAATGAAGTTCAATCACATGCATTTTCCGGTCCTACGAGCAAGATTTGTTTTCTGGTAAGGAAAGTTACTATTGCGCTCCCATTGCCACACAGTGCAAATAGCACTCGCGTCTGTTCCCAGCAAGTACAGTGTATTGGACTGAATAGGAGCTACTGTTCTTTTCAGTTTCCTAAGCAGAGTTGAACTAGATATGGTCCATGTGTGTAGGAAGCACAGTTCTTTTGATCTGAGCAAGCTCACTGTTCGGACCCCATAGGAAACACAGTAGAATAGAAGAGTGCTCTTTTCTCAAAAGCAGAGTGTGTTTCTTGTAAGGCGAGCTAGCGTTTGTTTCCAAGTCCTAAATGGAGGTGAATCACACGCAGTTTCTGGTCCTACGAACCAGAGTTATTTTCTGGTAAGAGGAGTCACTATTGTGCTCCCATTGCTATACACTGTGCAAATAGCCCTCGCGTCTGTTCCCAGCAAGTACAGTGTATTGGACTGAAGAGAAGCTACTGTTCTTGTCAGTTTCCTAAGGGGAGTTGAACTAGATATGGCCTGTGTGTGTAGGAAGCACAGTTCTTTTGTTCTGAGCAAGCTCACTCTTCTCTCCCTATAGGAAACACAGTAGAGTAGAAGTGTGCTCTGTTCTCAAAAGCAGAGTGTGTTTGTTGCAAGGTGAGCTAACGTTTGTTTCCTAGTCCTAAATGAAGTTCAATCACATGCATTTTCCGGTCCTACGAGCAAGAGTTGTTTTCTGGTAAGGAAAGTTACTATTGCACTCCCATTGCCATACACAGTGCAAATAGCACTCGTGTCTGTTACCAGCAAGTACAGTGTATTGGACTGAAGAGGACCTATTGTTCTTGTCAGGTTCTTAAGCAGAATTGAAATAGATATGGCCGTGTGTGTAGGAAGCACATTTTTTTTGTTCTGAGCAAGCTCACTCTTCGGACCACATAGGAAACACAGTAGAGTAGAAGAGTGTTCCTTCTCTAAAGCAGAGTGTGTTTCTTGTAAGGTGAGCTGCGCTTGTTTCCCAGTCCTAAATGGACTTGAGTCATAAGCAGTTTTTGGCCCTACGAGCAAGAGTTGTTTTCTGGTAAGAAGAGTCACTATTGTGCTCCAATTGCCATGCAGAGTGCAAATAGCACTCGCGTCTGTTCCCAGCAAGTACAGTGTATTGGACTGAATAGGAGCTACTGTTCTTGTCAGTTTCCTAAGCAGAGTTGAACTAGGTATGGTCCGTGTGTGTAGGAAGCACAGTTCTTTTGTTCTGAGCAAGCTCACTGTTTGGACCCCATAGGAAACACAGTAGAGTACAAGAGTGCTTTTTTCTCAAAAGCAGAGTATGTTTCTTGTAAGGCGAGCTAGGCTTTGTTTCCCAGTCCTAAATGGAGTTGAATCACATGCAGTTTCTGGTCCTATGAGCAAACGTTGTTTTCTGGTAAGGAGAGTCACTATTGCGCTCCCATTGTCATACAAAGCGCAAATAGCACTGACTTCTGTTCCCAGCATGTACAGTGTATAAGACTGAAGAGGATCTACTGTTCTTCTCATTTTCATAAGCAGAATTGAACTGGATATGTCCCGTGTGTGTAAGAAGCACAATTCTTTTGTTCTGAGCAAGCCCACTGTTCTAGACCTATAGGAAACACAGTAGAGTAGAAGAGTGCTCTTTTCTCAAAAGCAGAGTGTGTTTCTTGTAAGGCGAGCTAGCGTTTGTTTCCCAGTCCTAAATGGAGTTGAATCACATGCATTTTCCGGTCCTACGAGAAAGAGTTGTTTTCTGGTAAGAAGAGTCACTATTGCGCTCCCATTGCCATACACAGTGCAAATAGCACTTGCGTCTGTTCCCAGCAAGTATAGTGTATTGGACTGAGGAGAATCTACAGTTCTTGTCAGTTTCCTAAGCAGAGTTGAACTAGATGTGGCCCGTGTGTGTGGGAAGCACAGTTCTTTTGTTCTGAGCAAGCTCACTGTTCGGACCCCTTAGGAAACACAGTAGAGTTGAAGAATGATTTTTCTCTAAAGCAGAGTGTGTTTCTTGTAAGGCTAGCTAGCGTTTGTCTCCCAGTCCTAAATGGAGTTGAATCACATTCAGTTTCCGGTCCTACGAGCAAGAGTTGTTTTCTGGTAAGAAGAGCCACTATTGTGCTGCCATTGCGATACACAGGACAAATAGCACTGTTGTCTGTTCCCAGCAAGTACACTGTATTGGACTGAAGAGGATCTACTGTTCATGTCAGGTTCCTAAGCAGAATTGAACTAGATATGGCCGTGTGTGAAGGAAGCACAGTTTTTTTGTTCTGAGCAAGCTCACTGTTCAGACCTCATAAGAAACACAGTAGAGTAGAAGAGTGCTCTTTTCTCAAAAGCAGAGTGTGTTTCTTGTAAGGCGAGCAAGCGTTTGTTTCCCAGTTCTAAATGGAGTTGAATACCATGCAGTTTCTGGGCCTAGGAGCAAGAGTTTTTTCCTGGTAAGAAGAGTCAGTATTGCGCTCCCATTTTCATACACAGGGCAAATAGCACTGGCGTCTGTTCCCAGCATGTACAGTGTATTGGACTGAAGAGGATCTACTGTTCTTGTCAGTTTCCCAAGCAGAGTTGAACTAGATATGGCCGGTATGTGTAGGAAGCCCAGTTCTTTTGTTCTGAGCCAGCTCACTGTTCTGGCCCTATAGGAAACACAGTAGAGTAGAAGAGTGCTCTTTTCTCAAAAGCAGAGTGTATTTCTTGTAAGGCGAGCTAGCGCTTGTTTCCCAGTCCTAAATGGAGTTGAATCACATGCAGTTTCTGGTCCTATGAGCAAGAGTTGTTTTCTGGTACAAAGAGTCACTATTGCGCTACCTTTGCCATACACAGGGCAAATATCACTGGCGTCTCTTCCCAGCAAGTACAGTGTATTGGACTGAAGAGGAGCTACTGTTCTTGTCAGGTTCCTAAGCAGAGAAGAACTAAATATGGCACGTGTGTATAGGAAGCACAGTTCTTTTGTTCTGAGCAAGCTCACTGTTCGGAATCCATAGGAAACACAGTAAAGTAGAAGAGTGCTCTTTTCTCAAAAGCAGAGTGTGTTTCTTGTAATGCAAGCTAGCATTTGTTTCCCAGTCCTAAATGGAGTTGAATCACATGCAGTTTCTGGTACTATGAGCAAGAGTTGTTTTCTGGTAAGGAAAGTCACTATTGCTCTCCCATTGCCATACATACTGCAAATAGCACTCGGTCCATTCCCAGCAAGTACAGTGTATCGGACTGAAGAGGAGCTACTGTTCTTGTCAGTTTCCTAAGCAGAGTTGAACTAGATATGGCCCGTGTGAAGGAAGCACAGTTCTTTTGTTCTGATCATGATCACTGTTCTGGCCCTATAGGAAACACAGTAGAGTAGAAGAGTGCTCTTTTCTCAAAAGCAGAGTGTTTTTCTTGTAAGGCGAGCTAGCATTTCTTTCCCAGTCCTAAATGGAGTTGAATCACATGCAGTTTCTGGTCCTAGGAGCAAGAGTTTTTTTCTGGTAAGAAGAGTCACTATTGCGCTCCCATTGCCATACACAGTGCAAATAGCACTCGCGTCTGTTCCTAGCAAGTACAGTGTATCCGACTGAAGATGAGCTACTGTTCTTGTCAGTTTCGTAAGCAGAGTTGAACTAGATATGGCCCGTGTAGGAAGCACAGTTCTTTTGTTCTGAGCAAGCTCACTGTCTGGCCCTATAGGAAACACAGCAGAGTAGAAGAGTGCTCTTTTCTCTAAAGCAGAGTGTGTTTCTTGTAAGGCGAGCTAGAGTTTGTTTCCCAGTCCTAAATGGAGTTGAGTCACGTGCAGTTTCTGGTCCTACGAGCAAGAGTTGTTTTCTGGTAAGAAGAGTCACTATTGTGCTCCCATTTTCATACACAGAACAAATAGCACTGGCATCTGTTCCCAGCATATACAGTGTATTGGACTGAAGAGGATCTACAGTTCTTGTCAGTTTCCTATGCAGAGTTGAACTAGATATGGCCATGTGTGTAGAAAGCACAGTTCTTTTGTTCTGAGCAAGCTCACTGTTCTGGCCCTATAGGAAACACAGTAGAGTAGAAGAGTGCTCTTTTCTCAAAAGCAGAGTGTGTTTCTTGTAAGGCGAGCTAGTGTTTGTTTCCCAGTTCTAAATGGAGTTGAATCACATGCAGTTTCTGGTCCTACAAGCAAGAGTTGTTTTCTGGTAAGGAAAGTCACTATTGCGTTCCCATTGCCATACACAGTGCAAATAGCACTCGCATCTGTTCCCAGCAAGTACAGTGTATCAGACTGAAGAGGAGCTACTGTTCTTGTCAGTTTCCTAAGCAGAGTTGAACGAGATATGGCCCGTGTGTTTAGGAAGCACAGTTCTCTTGTTCTGAGCAAGCTCACTGTTCTGGCCATATCGGAAACACAGTAGTGTAGAAGAGTGCTCTTTTCTCTAAAGCAGAGTGTGTTTCCTGTAAGGCGAGCTCGCGTTTGTTTCCCAGTCATAAATGGAGTTGAGTCACATGCAGATTTTGTTCCTACGATCAAGAGTTGTTTTCTGGTAAGGAAAGTCACTATTGCGCTGCCATTGCCATACACATTACAAATAGCACTCGCGTCTGTTCCCAGGAAGTACAGTGTATTAGACTGAATTGGAGCTACTGTACTTGTCAGTTTCCTAAGCTGAGTTGAACTAGATATGGTCAGTGTGTGTAGGAAGCACAGTTCTTTTGTTCTGAGCTAGCTCTTTGTTTGGACCCCATATGAAACACAGTAGAGTAGAAGAGTGCTCTTTTCTCAAAAGCAGAGTGTGTTTCATGTAAGGCAAGCTAGCATTTGTTTCCCAGTCCTAAATGGAGTTGAATCACATGCAGTTTCTGGTCCTACGAGCAAGAGTTGTTTTCTGGTAAGGAAAGTCACTATTGCGCTCCCATTGCCATACATAGTGCAAATAGCACTCTGTGCGTTCCCAGCAAGTACAGTGTATCGGAATGAAGAGGAGCTACTGTTCTTGTCAGTTTCCTAAGCAGAGTTGAACTAGATATGGCCTGTGTGAAGGAAGCACAGTTCTTTTGTTCTGATAAAGCTCACTGTTCTGGCCCTAGAGGAAACACAGTAGAGTAGAAGAGTGCTCTTTTCTCAAAAGCAGAGTGTTTTTCTTGTAAGGCGAGCTAGCGTTTGTTTCCCAGTCCTAAATGGAGTTGAGACACATGCAGTTTTTGGTCCTACGAGCAAGAGTTTTTTTCTGGCAATAAGAGTCACTAATGCACTCCCATTGCCATACACAATGCAAATAGCACTTGCATCATTTCTCAGCAAGTACAGTGTATTGGACTGAAGAGGATCTACTGTTCTTGTCAGTTTCCTAAGCAGAGTTGAACTAGATATGGCCCGTGTGTGTAGGAAGGTCAGATCTTTTGTTCTGAGCAAGCTCACTGTTCAGACCACATAGGAAACACAGTAGAGTAGAAGAGTGCTCTTTTCTCAAAAGCAGAGTCTTTTTCTTGTAAGGCGAGCTAGCGTTTTTTTCCCAGTCCTAAATGGAGTTGAGACACATACAGTTTTTGGTCCTACGAGCAAGAGTTTTTTTCTGGCAATAAGAGTCACTAATGCACTCCCATTACCATACACAGTGCAAATAGCACTTGCATCATTTCCCAGCAAGTACAGTGTATTGGACTGAAGAGGATCTACTGTTCTTGTCAGTTTCCTAAGCAGAGTTGAACTAGATATGGCCCGTGTGTGTAGGAAGATCAGATCTTTTGTTCTGAGCAAGCTCACTGTTTGGACCGCATAGTAGACACAGTAGAGTAGAAGAGTGCTCTTTTCTCAAAAGCAGAGTGTGTTTCATGTAAGGCGAGCTAGCATTTGGTTCCCAGTCTTAAATGGAGTTGAATCAAATGCAGTTTCTGGTCCTACGAGCAAGAGTTGTTTTCTGGTAAGGAAAGTCACTATTGCGCTCCCATTGCCATACACAGTGCAAATAGCACTCTGGTGTGTTCCCAGCTAGTACAGTGTATCGGACTGAAGAGGAGCTACTGTTCTTGTCAGTTTCCTAAGCAGAGTAGACCTAGATATGGCCGTGTGTGTAGGAAGCACAGTTTTTTTGTTCTAAGCAAGCTCACTGTTCGACCCCATAGGAAACACAGTAAAGTAGAAGAGTGCTCTTTTCTCAAAAGCAGAGTGTGTTTCTTGTAATGCAAGCTAGCATTTGTTTCCCAGTCCTAAATGGAGTTGAATCACTTGCAGTTTCTGGTACTACGAGCAAGAGTTTTTTTCTGGTAAGGAAAGTCACTATTGCGCTCCCATTGCCATACATACTGAAAATAGCACTCGGTCCATTCCCAGTAAGTACAGTGTATTGGACTGAAGAGGATCTACTGTTCTTGTCAGTTTCCTAAGCAGAATTGAACTAGACATGGCCGTGTGTGTAGGAAGCCCAGTTCTTTTGTTCTGAGCAAGCTCACTGTTCGGACCACATAGGAAAAACAGTTGAGTAGAATTGTGCTCTTTTCTCAAAAGCAGTGTGTATTTCTTGTAAGGCGAGCTAGCGTTTGATCCCAGTCCTAAATGGAGTTGAATCACATGCAGTTTCTGGTCCTACGAGCAAGAGTTGTTTTCTGGTAAGAAGAGTCAATATTGCGCTGCCAATGCCCTACACAGGACAAATAGCACTGGCGTCTGTACCCAGCAAGTACAGTGTATTGGACTGAAGAGGAGCTACTGTTCATGTCAGTTTCCTAAGCAGAGTTGAACTAGATATGGTCCGTGTGTGTAGGAAGCACAGTTCTTTTGTTCTGAGCAAGCTCACTGTTTGGACCCCATAGGAAACACAGTAGAGTAGAAGAGTGCTCTTTTCTCTAAAGCAGAGTGTGTTACTTGTAAGGCGAGCTAGCGTTTGTTTCCCAGTCCTAAATGGAGTGGAATCACATGCAGTTTCTGGTCCTACGAGCAAGAGTTGTTTTCTGGTAAGGAAAGTCACTATTGCGCTCCCATTGCCCTACACAGTGCAAATAGCACATGCGTCTGTTCCCAGCAAGTACAGTGTATAGGACTGAAGAGGAGCTACTGTTCATGTCAGTTTCCTAAGCAGAGTTGAACTAGATATGGCCCGTGTGTGTAGGAACCACAGTTCTTATGTTCTGAGCAAGCTCACTGTTCTGGCCCTATAGGAAACACAGTAGAGTAGAAGAGTGCTCTTTTCTCTAAAGCAGAGTGTATTTATTGTAAGGCAAGCTAGCGTTTGTTTCCCAGTCCTAAATGGAGTTGAATCACATGCAGTTTCTGGTCCTACGAGAAAGAGTTGTTTTATGGTAAGAAGAGTCACTATTGCGCTGCCACTGCCATAAACAGGACAAATAGCACTGGCGTCTGTTCCCAGCAAGTACAGTGTATTGGACTGAAGAGGATCTACTGTTCTTGTCAGGTTACTAAGCAGAATTGAACTAGATATGGCCGTGTGTGTAGGAAGCACAGTTCTTTTGTTCTGAGCAAGCTCACTGTTCGGACACCATAGGAAACACAGTAGAGTAGAATTGTGCTCTTTTCTCTAAAGCAGAGTGTGTTTCAAGTAAGGAGAGCTAGCGTGTGTTTCCCAGTCCTAAATGGAGTTGAATCACATGCACTTTCTGGTCCTACGAGCAAGAGTTGTTTTCTGGTAAGAATAGTCACTATTGCGCTGCCATTGCCATACACAGGACAAATAGCACTGGCGTCTGTTCCCGCAAGTAGAGTGTATTGGACTGAAGAGGATCTACTGTTCTTGTCAGGTTCCTAAGCAGAATTGAACTAGAATTGTCCGTGTGTGTAGGAAGCACAGTTCTTTTGTTCTGAGCAAGCTCACTGTTTGGACACCATATGAAACACAGTACAGTAGAAGAGTGCTCTTTTCTCAAAAGCAGAGTGTGTTTCTTGTAAGGCGAGACAGCGTTTGTTTCCCAGTCCTAAATGGAGTTGAATCCCATGCAGTTTCTGGTCCTACGAGCAAGAGTTGTTTTCTGGTAAGAAGAGTCACTATTGCGCTGCCATTGCCATACACAGGACAAATAGCACTGTTGTCTGTTCCCAGCAGTACAGTGTATTGGACTTAAGAGGATCTACTGTTCTTGTCAGGTTCCTAAGCAGAATTGAACTAGATATGGCAGAGTGTGTAGGAAGCACGGTTTTTTTGTTCTGAGCAAGCTCACTGTTCGCACCTCATAGGAAACACAGTAGAGTAGAAGAGTGCTCTTTTCTCTAAAGCAAAGTGTGTTTCTTGTAAGGCGAGCTAGCGTTTGTTTCCTAGTCCTAAATGGAGTTCAAGCACAGGCAGTTTCCGGACCTAGGGGAAATAGTTGTTTTCTGGTAAGGAAAGTCACTATTGTGCTCCCTTTGCCATACACAGTGCAAATAGCACTCGCGTCTGTTCCCAGCAAATACAGTGTATTGGACTGAAGAGGAGCTACTGTTCTTGTCAGTTTCCTCAGCAGAGTTGAACTAGATATGGTCCGTGTGTGTAGGAAGCACAGTTCTTTTGTTCTGAGCAAGCTAACTGTTTCGACCCCATTGGAAACACAGTAGAGTAGAAGAATGCTGTTTTCTCTAAAGCAGAGTGTGTTTCTTGTAAGGCGAGCTAGCGTTTGTTTCACAGTCCTAAATGGAGTTGAATCCCATGCAGTATCTGGTCCTACGAGCAAGAGTTGTTTTCTGGTAAAAAGAGTCAATATTGCGCTGCCATTGCCCTACACAGGACAAATAGCACTGGCGTCTGTACCCAGCAAGTACAGTGTATTGGACTGAAGAGGAGGTACTGTTCTTGGCAGTTTCCTAAGCAGAGTTGAACTAGATATGGTCCGTGTGTAGGAAGCACAGTTCTTTTGTTCTGAGCAAGCTCACTGTTTGGACCCCATAGGAAACACAGTAGAGTAGAAGAGTGCTCTTTTCTCTAAAGCAGAGTGTGTTACTTGTAAGGCGACCTAGCGTTTGTTTCCCAGTCCTAAATGGAGTGGAATCACATGCAGTTTCTGGTCCTACGAGCAAGAGTTGTTTTCTGGTAAGGAAAGTCACTATTGTGCTCCCATTGCCCTACACAGTGCAAATAGCACATGCGTCTGTTCCCAGCAAGTACAGTGTATAGGACTGAAGAGGAGCTACTGTTCTTGTCAGGTTCCTAAGCAGAATTGAACTAGATATGTCCGTGTGTGTAGGAAGCACAGTTCTTTTGTTCTGAGCAAGTTCACTGTTCGGACCTCTTAGGAAACACAGTAGAGTAGAAGAATGATTTTTTCTCTAAATCAGAGTGTGTTTCTTGTAAGGCAAGCTAGTATTTGTTTCCCAGTCCTAAATGGAGTTGAATCACATGCAGTTTCTGGTCCTAAGAGCAAGAGTTGTTTTCTGGTAAGAAGAGTCACTATTATGCTCCCATTGTCATACACAGGGCAAATAGCACTCGCGTCTGTTCCCAGCAAGTACAGTGTATCGGACTGAAGAGGAGCTACTGTTCTTGTCAGGTTCCTAAGCAGAGTTGAACGAGATATGTTCCGCCCGCGTGTGTAGGAAGCACAGTTCTTTTGTTCTGAGCAAGCTCACTATTCGGACCCCATAGGAAACACAGTAGAGTAGAAGACTGCTCTTTTCTCAAAAGCAGATTGTGTTTCTTGTAAGGCGAGACAGCGTTTGTTTCCCAGTCCTAAATGGAGTGGAATCACATGCAGTTTCTGGTCCTACGAGCAAGAGTTGTTTTCTGGTAAGGAAAGTCACTAATGCGCTCCCATTGCCATACACAGTGCAAATAGCACTCGTGTCTGTTCCCAGCAAGTACAAAGTATTGAACTGAAGAGGATCTACTGTTCTTGTCAGTTTCCTAAGCAGAGTTGAACTAGATATGGCCCGTGTTTGTAGGAAGCACAGTTCTTTTGTTCTGAGCAAGCTCACTGTTCTGGCCCTATAGGAAACACAGTAGAGTAGAAGAGTGCTCTTTTCTCTAAAGCAGAGTGTGTTTCTTGTAAGGGGAGCTAGCGTTTGTTTCCCAGTCCTAAATGGAGTTGAATCCCATGCAGTTTCTGGTCCTACGAGCAAGAGTTGTTTTATGGTAAGAATAGTCACTATAGCGCTGCCATTGCCATACAAAGGACAAATAGCACTGGCGTCTGTTCCCAGCAAGTACAGTGTATGGGACTGAAGAGTATCTACTGTTCTTGTCAGGATCCTAAGCAGAATTGAACTAGATATGGCCGTGTGTGTATGAAGCACAGTTCTTTTGTTCTGAGCAAGCTCACTGTTCTGGCCCTACAGGAAACACAGTAGAGTAGAAGAGTGCTCTTTTCTCTAAAGCAGAGTGTGTTTCTTGTAAGGCGAGCTAGAGTTTGTTTCCCAGTCCTAAATGGAGTTGAGTCACATGTAGTTTTTTGTCCTAGAAGCAACAGTTGTTTTCTGGTAAGACGAGTCACTATTGTGCTCCAATTGCCATACACTGTACAAATAGCACTCGCGTCTCTTCCCAGCAAGTACAGTGTATTGTACTGAAGATTAGCTACTGTTCTTGTCAGGTTCCTAAGCAGAGTTGAACTAGATATGGTCCATGTGTGTAGGAAGCACAGTTGTTTTGTTCTAAGCAAGCTCACTGTTTGGACACCATAGGAAACACAGTAGAGTAGAAGA
This sequence comes from Peromyscus eremicus, assembly GCF_949786415.1. Taxonomy (NCBI): domain Eukaryota; kingdom Metazoa; phylum Chordata; class Mammalia; order Rodentia; family Cricetidae; genus Peromyscus; species Peromyscus eremicus. The sequence goes on from NW_026735683.1 coordinate 72,559, forward strand.
GTGCTCTTTTCTCAAAAGCAGAGTGTGTTTCTTGTAAGGCGAGCTAGCGTTTGTTTCCCAGTCCTAAATGGAGTTGAATCCCATGCAGTTTCTGGTCCTATGAGCAGGAGTTGTTTTCTGGTAAGAAGAGTCACTATTGCGCTGCCATTGCCATACACAGGACAAATAGCACTGTTGTCTGTTCCCAGCAGTACAGTGTATTGGACTTAAGAGGATCTACTGTTCTTGTCAGGTTCCTAAGCAGAATTGAACTAGGTATGGCGGTGTGTGTAGGAAGCACGGATTTTTTGTTCTGAGCAAGCTCACTGTTCGGACCTCATAGGAAACACAGTAGAGTAGAAGAGTGCTCTTTTCTCTAAAGAAGATTGTGTTTCTTGTAAGGCGAGCTAGCGTTTGTTTCCTAGTCCTAAATCGAGTTCAATCACAGGCAGTTTCCGGTCCTATGAGCAAGAGTTGTTTTTGGTAAGGAAAGTCACTATTGTGCTCCCATTGCCATACACAGTGCAAATAGCACTCGCGTCTGTTCCCAGCAAGTACAGTGTATTGGACTGAATAGGAGCTACTGTTCTTGTCAGTTTCCTAAGCAGAGTTGAACTAGATATGGTCGGTGTGTGTAGGAAGCACAGTTCTTTTGTTCTGAGCAAGCTCACTGTTTGGACCCCATAGGAAACACAGTAGAGTAGAAGAGTGCTCTTTTTTCAAAAGCAGAGTGTGTTTCTTGTAAGGAGAGCTAGCGTTTGTTTCACAATCCTAAATGGAGTTGAATCCCATGCAGTTTCTGGTCGTACGAGCAAGAGTTGTTTTCTGGTAAGAAGAGTCAATATTGCGCTGCCATTGCCCTACACAGGACAAATATCACTGGAGTCTGTTCCCAGCAAGTACAGTGTATTGGACTGAAGAGGAGCTACTGTTCTTGTCAGGTTCCTAAGCAGAACTGAACTAGATATGGCCGTGTGTGTAGGAAGCACAGTTCTTTTGTTCTGAGTAAGTTCACTGTTGGGACCTCTTAGGAAACACAGTAGAGTAGAAGAGTGCTCTTTTTTCTAAAGCAGAGTGTGTTTCTTGTAAGGCGAGCTAGCGTTTGTTTCCCAGTCCTAAATGGAGTTGAATCACATGCAGTTTCTGGTCCTACAAGCAAGAGTTGTTTTCTGGTAAGAAGAGTCACTATTGCGCTGCCATTGCCATACACAGGACAAATAGCACTGTTGTCTTTTCCCAGCAAGTACAGTGTATTGGATGGAAGAGGATCTACTGTTCTTGTCAGGTTCCTAAGCAGACTTGAACTAGATAGGGCCGTGTGTGTAGGAAGCACAGTTTTTTTGTTCTGAGCAAGCTCACTGTTCGGAACCCATAGGAAGCACAGTAGAGTAGAAGAGTGCTCTTTTCTCAAAAGCAGAGTGTGTTTCTTGTAAGGCGAGCTAGCGTTTGTTTCCCAGTCTTAAATGGAGTTGAGTCACATGCAGTTTTTTGTCCTACGAGCAAGAGGTGTTTTCTGGTAAGACGAGTCACTATTGTCCTCCAATAGCCATACACAGTGCAAATAGCACTCGCGTCTGTTTTCCGCAAGTACGGTGTATTGGACTGAAGAGAAGCTACTGTTCTTGTCAGTTTCCTAAGCAGAGTTGAACTAGATATGGCCCGTGTGTGTAGGAAGCACAGTTCTTTTGTTCTGAGCAAGCTCACTATTCGGACCCCATAGGAAACACAGTAGAGTAGAAGACTGCTCTTTTCTCAAAAGCAGATTGTGTTTCTTGTAAGGCGAGACAGCGTTTGTTTCCCAGTCCTAAATGGAGTGGAATCACATGCAGTTTCTGGTCCTATGAGCAAGAGTTGTTTTCTGGTAAGGAAAGTCACTAGTGCGCTCCCATTGCCATACACAGTGCAAATAGCACTCGTGTCTGTTCCCAGCAAGTACAATGTATTGAACTGAAGAGGATCTACTGTTCTTGTCAGTTTCCTAAGCAGAGTTGAACTAGATATGGCCCGTGTGTGTAGGAAGAACAGTTCCTTTGTTCTGAGCAAGCTCACTGTTCTGGCCCTTTCAGGAAACACAGTAGAGTAGAAGAGTGCTCTTTTCTCAAAAGCAGAGTGTGTTTCTTGTAAGGCGAGCTAGAGTTTGTTTCCCAGTCCTAAATGGAGTTGAGTCACATTCATTTTTTTGTCCTATGAGCAAGAGTTGTTTTCTGTTAAGACGAGTCACTATTGTGCTTCAATTGCCATTCACAGTGCAAAAAGCACTCGCGTCTCTTCCCTGCAAGTACGGTGTATTAGACTGAAGAGGAGCTACTGTTCTTGTCAGTTTCCTAAGCAGAGTTGAAATAGATATGGCCCGTGTGTCTAGGAAGCACAGTTCTTTTGTTCTGAGCAAGCTCACTGTTCAGACCCCATAGGAAACACAGTAGAGTAGAAGAGTGCTCTTTTCTCAAAAGCAGAGTGTGTTTCTTGTAAGGCGAGCTAGAGTTTGTTTCCCTGTCCTAAATGGAGTTGAGTCACATGCAGTTTTTTGTCCTACGAGCAACAGTTGTTTTCTGGTAAGACGAGTCACTATTGTGCTCCAATTGCCATACACTGTACAAAGAGCACTCGCGTCTCTTCCCAGCAAGTACAGTGTATTGGACTGAAGAGGAGCTACTGTTCTTGTCAGGTTCCTAAGCAGAGTTAAACTAGATATGGGCCATGTGTGTAGGAAGCACAGTTGTTTTGTTCTGAACAAGCTCAATGTTTGGACACCATAGGAAACACAGTAGAGTAGAAGTGTGCTCTTTTATCAAAAGCAGAGTGTGTTTCTTGTAAGGCGAGCTAGCGTTTGTTTCCCAGTCCTAAATGGAGTTCAATCCCATGCAGTTTCAGGTCCTATGAGCAAGAGTTGTTTTCTGGTAAGAAGAGTCACTATTGGGCTGCCATTGCCATACACAGGACAAATAGCACTGTTGTCTGTTCCCAGCAGTACAGTGTATTGGACTTAAGAGGATCTACTGTTCTTGTCAGGTTCCTAAGCAGAATTGAACTAGGTATGGCGGTGTGTGTAGGAAGCACGTTTTTTTTGTTCTGAGCAAGCTCACTGTTCGGACCTCATAGGAAACACAATAGAGTAGAAGAGTGCTCTTTTCTCTAGAGCAGATTGTGTTTCTTGTAAGGCGAGCTAGCGTTTGTTTCCTAGTCCTAAATGGAGTTCAATCACAGGCGGTTTCCGGTCCTATGAGCAAGAGTTGTTTTTTGGTAAGGAAAGTCACTATTGTGCTCCCATTGCCAAACACATTGCAAATAGCACTCGCGTCTGTTCCCAGCAAGTACAGTGTATTGGACTGAATAGGAGCTACTGTTCTTGTCAGTTTCCTAAGCAGAGTTGAACTAGATATGGTCGGTGTGTGTAGGAAGCACAGTTGTTTTGTTCTGAGCAAGCTCACTGTTTGGACCCCATAGGAAACACAGTAGAGTAGAAGAGTGCTCTTTTTTCAAAAGCAGAGCGTGTTTCTTGTAAGGAGAGCTAGCGTTTGTTTCACAATCCTAAATGGAGTTGAATCCCATGCAGTTTCTGGTCGTACGAGCAAGAGTTGTTTTCTGGTAAGAGGAGTCAATATTGCGCTGCCATTGCCCTACACAGGACAAATATCACTGGAGTCTGTTCCCAGCAAGTACAGTGTATTGTACTGAAGAGGAGCTACTGTTCTTGTCAGTTTCCTAAGCAGAATTGAACTAGATATGGCCGTGTGTGTAGGAAGCACAGTTCTTTTGTTCTGAGCAAGTTCACTGTTCGGACCTCTTAGGAAACACAGTAGAGTAGAAGAGTGCTCTTTTCTCTAAAGCAGAGTGTGTTTCTTGTAAGGCGAGCTAGCGTTTGTTTCCCAGTCCTAAATGGAGTTGAATCCCATGCAGTATCTGGTCCTACGAGCAAGAGTTGTTTTCTGGTAAGAAGAGTCAATATTGCGCTGCCATTGCCCTACACAGGACAAATAGCACTGGCGTCTGTACCCAGCAAGTACAGTGTATTGGACTGAAGAGGAGCTACTGTTCATGTCAGTTTCCTAAGCAGAGTTGAACTAGATATGGTCCGTGTGTGTAGGAAGCACAGTTCTTTTGTTCTGAGCAAGCTCACTTTTTGGACCCCATAGGAAACACAGTAGAGTAGAAGAGTGCTCTTTTCTCTAAAGCAGAGTGTGTTACTTGTAAGGCGAGCTAGCGTTTGTTTCCCAGTCCTAAATGGAGTGGAATCACATGCAGTTTCTGGTCCTACGAGCAAGAGTTGTTTTCTGGTAAGGAAAGTCACTATTGCGCTCCCTTTGCCCTACACAGTGCAAATAGCACATGCGTCTGTTCCCAGCAAGTACAGTGTATAGGACTGAAGAGGAGCTACTGTTCATGTCAGTTTCCTAAGAAGAGTTGAACTAGATATGGCCCGTGTGTTTGGGAAGCACAGTTCTTATGTTCTGAGCAAGCTCACTGTTCTGGCCCTATAGGAAACACAGTAGAGTAGAAGAGTGCTCTTTTCTCTAAAGCAGAGTGTATTTCTTGTAAGGCGAGCTAGCGTTTGTTTCCCAGTCCTAAATGGAGTTGAATCACATGCAGTTTCTGGTCCTACGAGAAAGAGTTGTTTTATGGTAAGAAGAGTCACTATTGCGCTGCCACTGCCATAAACAGGACAAATAGCACTGGCGTCTGTTCCCAGCAAGTACAGTGTATTGGACTGAAGAGGATCTACTGTTCTTGTCAGGTTACTAAGCAGAATTGAACTAGATATGGCCGTGTGTGTAGGAAGCACAGTTCTTTTGTTCTGAGCAAGCTCACTTTTCGGACACCATAGGAAACACAGTAGAGTAGAATTGTGCTCTTTTCTCTAAAGCAGAGTGTGTTTCAAGTAAGGCGAGCTAGCGTTTGTTTCCCAGTCCTAAATGGAGTTGAATCACATGCACTTTCTGGTCCTACGAGAAAGAGTTGTTTTATGGTAAGAAGAGTCACTATTGCGCTGCCATTGCCATACACAGGACAAATAGCACTGGCGTCTGTTCCCAGCAAGTAGAGTGTATTGGACTGAAGAGGAGCTACTGTTCTTGTCAGGTTCCTAAGCAGAATTGAACTAGAATTGTCCGTGTGTGTAGGAAGCACAGTTCTTTTGTTCTGAGCAAGCTCACTGTTTGGACACCATAGGAAACACAGTGGAGTAGAAGAGTGCTCTTTTCTCAAAAGCAGAGTGTGTTTCTTGTAAGGCGAGCTAGCGTTTGTTTCCCAGTCCTAAATGGAGTTGAATCCCATGCAGTTTCTGGTCCTACGAGCAAGAGTTGTTTTCTGGTAAGAAGAGTCAATATTGCGCTGCCATTGCCATACACAGGACAAATAGCACTGTTGTCTGTTCCCAGCAGTACAGTGTATTGGACTTAAGAGGATCTACTGTTCTTGTCAGGTTCCTAAGCAGAATTGAACTAGATATGGCAGTGTGTGTAGGAAGCACGGTTTTTTTGTTCTGAGCAAGCTCACTGTTCGCACCTCATAGGAAACACAGTAGAGTAGAAGAGTGCTCTTTTCTCTAAAGCAAAGTGTGTTTCTTGTAAGGCGAGCTAGCGTTTGTTTCCTAGTCCTAAATGGAGTTCAATCACAGGGAGTTTCCGGACCTAGGAGCAATAGTTGTTTTCTGGTAAGGAAAGTCACTATTGTGCTCCCTTTGCCATACACAGTGCAAATAGCACTCGCGTCTGTTCCCAGCAAGTACAGTGTATTGGACTGAAGAGGAGCTACTGTTCTTGTCAGTTTCCTCAGCAGAGTTGAACTAGATATGGTCCGTGTGTGTAGGAAGCACAGTTCTTTTGTTCTGAGCAAGCTCACTGTTTCGACCCCATTGGAAACACAGTAGAGTAGAAGAATGCTGTTTTCTCAAAAGCAGAGTGTGTTTCTTGAAAGGCGATCTAGCATTTGTTTCCCAGTCCTAAATGGAGTTGAGTCACATGCAGTTTTTTGTCCTACGAGCAAGAGTTGTTTTCTGGTAAGACGAGTCACTATTGTGCTCCAATAGCCATACACAGTGCAAATAGCACTCGCGTCTGTTCCCCGCAAGTACAGTGTATTGGACTGAAGAGGAGCTACTGTTCTTGTCAGTTTCCTAAGCAGAGTTGAACTAGATAAGTCCCGAGTATAGGAAGCACAGTTCTTTTGTTCTGAGCAAGCTCACTGTTCTGGCCCTATAGGAAACACAGTAGAGTAGAAGAGTGCTCTTTTCTCTAAAGCAGAGTGTGTTTCTTGTAAGGCGAGCTAGCGTTTGTTTCCCAGTCCTTAATGGAGTTGAATCACATGCAGTTTCTGGTCCTACGAGAAAGAGTTGTTTTATGGTAAGAAGAGTCACTATTGCGCTGCCATTGCCATACTCAGGACAAATAGCCCTGGCGTCTGTTCCTAGCAAGTACAATGTATTGGACTGAAGAGGATCTACTGTTCTGGTCAGTTTCCTAAGCAGAATTGAACTAGATATGGCCGTGTGTGTAGGAAGCACAGTTCTTTTGTTCTGAGCAATCTCACTGTTCAGACCACATAGGAAAAACAGTTGAGTAGATTTGTGCTCTTTTCTCAAAAGCAGAGTGTGTTTCTTGTAAGGCGAGCTAGCGTTTGTATCCCAGTCCTAAATGGAGTTGAATCACATGCTGTTTCTGGTCCTACGAGCAAGAGTTGTTTTCTGGTAAGGAAAGTCACTATTGCGCTCTCATTGCCATACACAGTGCAAATAGCACTCGCGTCTATTCCCAGCAAGTACAGTGTATCGGACTGAAGAGGAGCTACTGTTCTTGTCAGTTTCCTAAGCAGAGTTGATCTAGATATGGTCGGTGTGTGTAGGAAGCACAGTTCTTTTGTTCTGAGCAAGCTCACTGTTTGGAACCCATAGGAAACACAGTAGAGTAGAAGAGTGCTCTTTTCTCAAAAGCAGAGTGTTTTTCTTGTAAGGCTAGCTAGCGTTTGTTTCACAGTCCTAAATGGAGTTGAATCCCATGCAGTATCTGGTCCTACGAGCAAGAGTTGTTTTCTGGTAAGAAGAGTCAATATTGCGCTGCCATTGCCCTACACAGGACAAATAGCACTGGCGTCTGTACCCAGCAAGTACAGTGTATTGGACTGAAGAGGAGCTACTGTTCATGTCAGTTTCCTAAGCAGAGTTGAACTAGATATGGTCCGTGTGTATGAAGCACAGTTCTTTTGTTCTGAGCAAGCTCACTGTTTGGACCCCATAGGAAACACAGTAGAGTAGAAGAGTGCTCTTTTCTCTAAAGCAGAGTGTGTTACTTGTAAGGCAAGCTAGCGTTTGTTTCCCAGTCCTAAGTGGAGTGGAATCACATGCAGTGTCTGGTCCTACGAGCAAGAGTTGTTTTCTGGTAAGGAAAGTCACTATTGCGCTCCCATTGCCCTACACAGTGCAAATAGCACATGCGTCTGTTCCCAGCAAGTACAGTGTATAGGACTGAAGAGGAGCTACTGTTCTTGTCAGGTTCCTAAGCAGAATTGAACTAGATATGGCCGTGTGTGTAGGAAGCACAGTTCTTTTGTTCTGAGCAAGTTCACTGTTCGGACCTCTTAGGAAACACAGTAGAGTAGAAGAATGTTTTTTTCTCTAAATCAGAGTGTGTTTCTTGTAAGGCGAGCTAGTGTTTGTTTCCCAGTCCTAAATGGAGTTGAATCACATGCAGTTTCTGGTCCTAAGAGCAAGAGTTGTTTTCTGGTAAGAAGAGTCACTATTATGCTCCCATTGTCATACACAGGGCAAATAGCACTCGCGTCTGTTCCCAGCAAGTACAGTGTATCGGACTGAAGAGGAGCTACTGTTCTTGTCAGTTTCCTAAGCAGAGTTGAGCGAGATATGTTCCGCGTGTGTAGGAAGCACAGTTCTTTTGTTCTGAGCAAGCTCTCTGTTTGGACCCCATAGGAAACACAGTACAGTAGAAGAGTGCTCTTTTCTCAAAAGCAGAGTGTGTTTCTTGTAAGGCGAGCTAGCGTTTGTTTCCCAGTCCTAAATGGAGTTGAATCACATGCAGTTTCTGGTCCTACAAGCAAGAGTTGTTTTCTGGTAATTAGAGTCACTATTGCGCTGACATTGCCATACACAGGACAAATTACACTGGTGTCTTTTCCCAGCAGGTACAGTGTATTGGACGGAAGAGGATCTACTGTTCTTGTCAGGTTCCTAAGCAGTCTTGAACTAGATATGGCCGTGTGTGTAGTAAGCACAGTTTTTTTTGTTCTGAGCAAGCTCACTGTTCGGAACCCATAGGAAACACAGTAGTGTAGAAGAGTGCTCTTTTCTCAAAAGCAGAGTGTGTTTCTTGTAAGGCGAGCTACCGTTTGTTTCCCAGTCCTAAATTGAGCTGAGTCACATGCAGTTTTTTGTCCTACGTGCAAGAGTTGTTTTCTGGTAAGACCAGTCACTATTGTGCTCCAATAGCCATACACAGTGCAAATAGCACTCGCGTCTGTTTTCCGCAAGTACAGTGTATTGGACTGAAGAGGAGCTACTGTTCTTGTCAGTTTCCTAAGCAGAGTTGAACGAGATATGTCCCGCGTTTGTAGGAAGCACAGTTCTTTTGTTCTGAGCAAGCTCACTGTTTGGACCCCATAGGAAACACAGTAGAGTAGAAGAGTGCTCTTTTCTCAAAAGCAGAGTGTGTTTCTTGTAAGGCGAGCTAGCGTTTGTTTCCCAGTCCTAAATGGAGTTGAATCACATGCAGTTTCTGGTCCTACAAGCAAGAGTTGTTTTCTGGTAAGAAGAGTCACTATTGCGCTGCCATTGCCATACACAGGACAAATAACACTGTTGTCTTTTCCCAGCAAGTACAGTGTATTGGACGGAAGAGGATGTACTGTTCTTGTCAGGTTCTTAAGCAGACTTGAACTAGATATGGCCGTGTGTGTAGGAAGCACAGTTTTTTTGTTCTGAGCAAGCTCACTGTTCGGAACCCATAGGAAACACAGTAGAGTAGAAGAGTGCTCTTTTCTCAAAAGCAGAGTGTGTTTCTTGTAAGGCGAGCTAGCATTTGTTTCCCAGTCCTAAATGGAGTTGAGTCACTTGCAGTTTTTTGTCCTACGAGCAAGAGTTGTTTTCTGGTAAGATGAGTCACTATTGTGCTCCAATAGCCATACACAGTGCAAATAGCACTCGCGTCTGTTTTCCGCAAGTACAGTGTATTGGACTGAAGAGAAGCTACTGTTCTTGTCAGTTTCCTAAGCAGAGTTGAACTAGATATGGCCCGTGTGTGTAGGAAGCACAGATCTTTTGTTCTGAGCAAGCTCACTATTCGGACCCCATAGGAAACACAGTAGAGTAGGAGACTGCTCTTTTCTCAAAAGCAGATTGTGTTTCTTGTAAGGCGAGACAGCGTTTGTTTCCCAGTCCTAAATGGAGTGGAATCACATGCAGTTTCTGGTCCTACGAGCAAGAGTTGTTTTCTGGTAAGGAAAGTCACTAATGTGCTCCCATTGCCATACACAGTGCAAATAGCACTCGTGTCTGTTCCCAGCAAGTACAATGTATTGAACTGAAGAGGATCTACTGTTCTTGTCAGTTTCCTAAGCAGAGTTGAACTAGATATGGCCCGTGTTTGTAGGAAGCACAGTTCTTTTGTTCTGAGCAAGCTCACTGTTCTGGCCCTATAGGAAACACAGTAGAGTAGAAGAGTGCTCTTTTCTCTAAAGCAGAGTGTGTTTCTTGAAAGGGGAGCTAGCGTTTGTTTCCCAGTCCTAAATGGAGTTGAATCCCATGCAGTTTCTGGTCCTACGAGCAAGAGTTGTTTTATGGTAAGAATAGTCACTATTGCGCTGCCATTGCCATACAAAGGACAAATAGCACTGGCGTCTGTTCCCAGCAAGTACAGTGTATTGGACTGAAGAGTATCTACTGTTCTTGTCAGGATCCTAAGCAGAATTCAACTAGATATGGCCGTGTGTGTAGGAAGCACAGTTCTTTTGTTCTGAGCAAGCTCACTGTTCTGGCCCTACAGGAAACACAGTAGAGTAGAAGAGTGCTCTTTTCTCTAAAGCAGAGTGTGTTTCTTGTAAGGCGAGCTAGAGTTTGTTTCCCAGTCCTAAATGGAGTTGAGTCACAGGCAGTTTTTTGTCCTACAAGCAACAGTTGTTTTCTGGTAAGACGAGTCACTATTGTGCTCCAATTGCCATACTCTGTACAAATAGCACTCGCGTCTCTTTCCAGCAAGTACAGTGTATTGGACTGAAGAGGAGCTACTGTTCTTGTCAGGTTCCTAAGCAGAGTTGAACTAGATATGGTCCATGTGTGTAGGAAGCACAGTTGTTTTGTTCTAAGCAAGCTCACTGTTTGGACACCATAGGAAACACAGTAGAGTAGAAGAGTGCTCTTTTCTCAAAAGCAGAGTGTGTTTCTTGTAAGGCGAGCTAGCGTTTGTTTCCCAGTCCTAAATGGAGTTGAATCCCATGCAGTTTCTGGTCCTATGAGCAAGAGTTGTTTTCTGGTAAGAAGAGTCACTATTGCGCTGCCATTGCCATACAGAGGACAAATAGCACTGTTGTCTGTTGACAGCAGTACAGTGTATTGGACTTAAGAGGATCTACTGTTCTTGTCAGGTTCCTAAGCAGAATTGAACTAGGTATGGCGGTGTGTGTAGGAAGCACGGATTTTTTGTTCTGAGCAAGCTCACTGTTCGGACATCATAGGAAACACAGTAGAGTAGAAGAGTGCTCTTTTCTCTAAAGCAGATTGTGTTTCTTGTAAGGCGAGCTAGCGTTTGTTTCCTAGTCCTAAATCGAGTTCAATCACAGGCAGTTTCCGGTCCTATGAGCAAGAGTTGTTTTTGGTAAGGAAAGTCACTATTGTGCTCCCTTTGCCATACACAGTGCAAATAGCACTCGCGTCTGTTCCCAGCAAGTACAGTGTATTGGACTGAATAGGAGCTACTGTTCTTGTCAGTTTCCTAAGCAGAGTTGAACTAGATATGGTCGGTGTGTGTAGGAAGCACAGTTCTTTTGTTCTGAGCAAGCTCACTGTTTGGACCCCATAGGAAACACAGTAGAGTAGAAGAGTGCTCTTTTTTCAAAAGCAGAGTGTTTTTCTTGTAAGGAGAGCTAGCGTTTGTTTCACAATCCTAAATGGAGTTGAATCCCATGCAGTTTCTGGTCGTATGAGCAAGAGTTGTTTTCTGGTAAGAAGAGTCAATATTGCGCTGCCATTGCCCTACACAGGACAAATATCACTGGAGTCTGTTCCCAGCAAGTACAGTGTATTGGACTGAAGAGGAGCTACTGTTCTTGTCAGGTTCCTAAGCAGAACTGAACTAGATATGGCCGTGTGTGTAGGAAGCACAGTTCTTTTCTTCTGAGCAAGTTCACTGTTGGGACCTCTTAGGAAACACAGTGGAGTAGAAGAGTGCTCTTTTTTCTAAAGCAGAGAGTGTTTCTTGTAAGGCGAGCTAGCGTTTGTTTCCCAGTCCTAAATGGAGTTGAATCACATGCAGTTTCTGGTCCTACAAGCAAGAGTTGTTTTCTGGTAAGAAGAGTCACTATTGCGCTGCCATTGCCATACACAGGACAAATAGCACTGTTGTCTTTTCCCAGCAAGTACAGTGTATTGGATGGAAGAGGATCTACTGTTCTTGTCAGGTTCCTAAGCCGACTTGAACTAGATAGGGCCGTGTGTGTAGGAAGCACAGTTTTTTTGTTCTGAGCAAGCTCACTGTTCGGAACCCATAGGAAGCACAGTAGAGTAGAAGAGTGCTCTTTTCTCAAAAGCAGAGTGTGTTTCTTGTAAGGCGAGCTAGCGTTTGTTTCCCAGTCCTAAATGGAGTTGAGTCACATGCAGTTTTTTGTCCTACGAGCAAGAGTTGTTTTCTGGTAAGACGAGTCACTATTGTCCTCCAATAGCCATACACAGTGCAAATAGCACTCGCGTCTGTTTTCCGCAAGGACGGTGTATTGGACTGAAGAGGAGCTACTGTTCTTGTCAGTTTCCTAAGCAGAGTTGAACTAGATATGGCCCGTGTGTGTAGGAAGCACAGTTCTTTTGTTCTGAGCAAGCTCACTATTCGGACCCCATAGGAAACACAGTAGAGTAGAAGACTGCTCTTTTCTCAAAAGCAGATTGTGTTTCTTGTAAGGCGAGACAGCGTTTGTTTCCCAGTCCTAAATGGAGTGGAATCACATGCAGTTTCTGGTCCTACGAGCAAGAGTTGTTTTCTGGTAAGGAAAGTCACTAATGTGCTCCCATTGCCATACACAGTGCAAATAGCACTCGTGTCTGTTCCCAGCAAGTACAATGTATTGAACTGAAGAGGATCTACTGTTCTTGTCAGTTTCCTAAGCAGAGTTGAACTAGATATGGCCCGTGTGTGTAGGAAGGACAGTTCTTTTGTTCTGAGCAAGCTCACTGTTCTGGCCCTTTCAGGAAACACAGTAGAGTAGAAGAGTGCTCTTTTCTCAAAAGCAGAGTGTGTTTCTTGTAAGGCGAGCTAGAGTTTGTTTCCCAGTCCTAAATGGAGTTGAGTCACATTCAGTTTTTTGTCCTATGAGCAAGAGTTGTTTTCTGGTAAGACGAGTCACTATTGTGCTTCAATTGCCATACACAGTGCAAAAAGCACTCGCGTCTCTTCCCTGCAAGTACGGTCTATTAGACTGAAGAGGAGCTACTGTTCTTGTCAGTTTCCTAAGCAGAGTTGAAATAGATATGGCCCGTGTGTCTAGGAAGCACAGTTCTTTTGTTCTGAGCAAGCTCCCTGTTCAGACCCCATAGGAAACACAGTAGAGTAGAAGAGTGCTCTTTTCTCAAAAGCAGAGTGTGTTTCTTGTAAGGCCAGCTAGAGTTTGTTTCCCTGTCCTAAATGGAGTTGAGTCACATGCAGTTTTTTGTCCTACGAGCAACAGTTGTTTTCTGGTAAGACGAGTCACTATTGTGCTCCAATTGCCATACACTGTACAAAGAGCACTCGGGTCTCTTCCCAGCAAGTACAGTGTATTGGACTTAAGAGGATCTACTGTTCTTGTCAGGTTCCTAAGCAGAGTTAAACTAGATATGGTCCATGTGTGTAGGAAGCACAGTTGTTTTGTTCTGAACAAGCTCACTGTTTGGACACCATAGGAAACACAGTAGAGTAGAAGAGTGCTCTTTTCTCAAAAGCAGTGTGTGTTTCTTGTAAGGCGAGCTAGCGTTTGTTTCCCAGTCCTAAATGGAGTTCAATCCCATGCAGTTTCTGGTCCTATGAGCAAGAGTTGTTTTCTGGTAAGAAGAGTCACTATTTGGCTGCCATTGCCGTACACAGGACAAATAGCACTGTTGTCTGTTCCCAGCAGTACAGTGTATTGGACTTAAGAGGATCTACTGTTCTTGACAGGTTCCTAAGCAGAATTGAACTAGGTATGGCGGTGTGTGTAGGAAGCACGGTTTTTTTGTTCTGAGCAAGCTCACTGTTCGGACCTCATAGGAAACACAGTAGAGTAGAAGAGTGCTCTTTTCTCTAGAGCAGATTGTGTTTCTTGTAAGGCGAGCTAGCGTTTGTTTCCTAGTCCTAAATCGAGTTCAATCACAGGCAGTTTCTGGTCCTATGAGCAAGAGTTGTTTTTTGGTAAGGAAAGTCACTATTTTGCTCCCATTGCCTACACAGTGCAAATAGCACTCGCGTCTGTTCCCAGCAAGTACAGTGTATTGGACTGAATAGGAGCTACTGTTCTTGTCAGTTTCCTAAGCAGAGTTGAACTAGATATGGTCGGTGTGTAGGAAGCACAGTTCTTTTGTTCTGAGCAAGCTCACTGTTTGGACCCCATAGGAAACACAGTAGAGTAGAAGAGTGCTCTTTTTTTAAAAACAGAGCGTGTTTCTTGTAAGGAGAGCTAGCGTTTGTTTCACAATCCGAAATGGAGTTGAATCCCATGCAGTTTCTGGTCGTACGAGCAAGAGTTGTTTTCTGGTAAGAAGAGTCAATATTGCGCTGCCATTGCCCTACACAGGACAAATATCACTGGAGTCTGTTCCCAGCAAATACAGTGTATTGGACTGAAGAGGAGCTACTGTTCTTGTCAGTTTCCTAAGCAGAATTGAACTAGATAGGGCCGTGTGTGTAGGAAGCACAGTTCTTTTGTTCTGAGCAAGTTCACTGTTCGGACCACTTAGGAAACACAGTAGAGTAGAAGAGTGCTCTTTTCTCTAAAGCAGAGTGTGTTTCTTGTAAGGCGAGCTAGCGTTTGTTTCCCAGTCCTAAATGGAGTTGAATCACATGCAGTTTCTGGTCCTACAAGCAAGAGTTGTTTTTTGGTAAGAAGAGTCACTATTGCGCTGCCATTGCCATACAAAGGACAAATAGCACTGGCGTCTGTTCCCAGCAAACACAGTGTATTGGACGGAAGAGGATCTACTGTTCTTGTCAGGTTCCTTAGCAGAATTGAACTAGATATGGCCGTGTGTGTAGGAAGCACAGTTCTTTTGTTCTGAGCAAGCTCACTGTTCTGGCCCTACAAGAAACACAGTAGAGTAGAAGAGTGCTCTTTTCTCAAAAGCAGAGTGTGTTTCTTGTAAGGCGAGCTAGAGTTTGTTTCCCAGTCCTAAATGGAGTTGAGTCACATGCAGTTTTTTGTCCTATGAGCAAGAGTTGTTTTCTGGTAAGACGAGTCACTATTGTGCTCCAATTGCCATACACAGTGCAAAAAGCACTCGCGTCTCTTCCCCGCAAGTACGGTGTATTAGACTGAAGAGGAGCTACTGTTCTTGTCAGTTTCCTAAGCAGAGTTGAAATAGATATGGCGCGTGTTTCTAGGAAGCACAGTTCTTTTGTTCTGAGCAAGCTCACTGTTCGGACCCCATAGGAAACACAGTAGAGTAGAAGAGTGCTCTTTTCTCAAAAGCAGAGTGTGTTTCATGTAAGGCGAGCTAGCATTTGTTTCCCTGTCCTAAATGGAGTTTAATCACATGCAGTTTCTGGTCCTACAAGCAAGAGTTGTTTTCTGGTAAGGAAAGTTACTATTGTGCTCCCATTGCCACACACAGTGCAAATAGCACTCGTGTCTGTTCTCAGCAAGTACAGTATATCGGACTGAAGAGGAGCTACTGTTCTTGTCAGTTTCCTAAGCAGAGTTGAACTAGATATGGTCCCTGTGTAGGAAGCACAGTTCTTTTGTTTGGAGCATGCTCACTGTTCTGGCCCTATAGGAAACACACTAGAGTAGAAGGGTGCTCTTTTCTCTAAAGCAGAGTGTGTTTCTTGTAAGGCGAGCTAGTGTTTGTTTCCCAGTCCTAAATGGAGTTGAATCACATGCAGTTTCTGGTCCTATGAGCAAGAGTTGTTTTATGGTAAGAAGAGTCACTATTGCGCTGGCATTGCCATACACAGGACAAATAGCACTGGCGTCTGTTCCCAGCAATTACAGTGTATTGGACTGAAGAGGATCTACTGTTCTTGTCAGGTTCCTAAGCAGAACTGAACTAGATATGGCCGTGTGTGTAGGAAGCACAGTTCTTTGTTCTGAGCAAGCTCACTGTTCGGACCCCATAGGAAACACAGTAGAGTAGAAGAGTGCTCTTTTCTCAAAAGCAGAGTGTGTTTCTTGTAAGTCAAGCTAGCGTTTGTTTCCCAGTCCTAAATGGAGTTGAGTCACATGCAGTTTTTTGTCCTACGAGCAAGAGTTGTTTTCTGGTAAGGCTAGTCACTATTGTGCTCCAAATGCCATACACAGTGCAAATAGCACTCGCGTCTCTTCCCCGCAAGTACAGTGTATTGGACTGAAGAGGAGCTACTGTTCTTGTCAGTTTCCTTAGCAGAGTTGAACTAGATATGGCCCGTGTGTGTAGGAAGCACAGTTCTTTTGTTCTGACAAGCTCCCTGTTCGGACACCATAGGTAACACAGTATAGTAGAAGAGTGCTCTTTTCTCAAAAACAGAGTGTGTTTCATGTAAGGCGAGCTAGCATTTGTTTCCCAGACCTAAATAAAGTTGAATCACATGCAGTTTCTGGTACTACGAGCAAGAGTTGTTTTCTGGTAAAGAAAGTCACTATTGCGCTTTCATTGCCATACACAATGCAAATTGCACTCGCGTCTGTTCCCAGCAAGTACAGTGTATCGGACTGAAGAGGAGCTACTGTTCTTGTCAGTTTCCTAAGCAGAGTTGAACTAGATATGGCCCGTGTGTGTAGGAAGCACAGTTCTTTTGTTCTGAGCAAGCTCACTGTTCTGGCCATTTAGGAAACACAGTAGAGTAGAAGAGTGCTCTTTTCTCAAAAGCAGAGTGTGTTTTTGTAAGGCGAGCTAGCGTTTGTTTTCCAGTCCTAAATGGAGTTGAGTCACATGCAGTTTTTTGTCCTACGAGCAAGAGTTGTTTTCTGGTAAGGCGAGTCACTATTGTGCTCCAATTGCCATACACAGTGCAAATAGCACTCGCGTCTCTTCCCCGCAAGTACAATGTATTGGACTGAAGAGGAGCTACTGTTCTTGTCAGTTTCCTAAGCAGAGTTGAACTAGATATGGCCCGTGTGTGTAGGAAGCACAGTTCTTTTGTTCTGAGCAAGCTCACTGTTTGGACCCCATAGGAAACACAATAGAGTAGAAGAGTGCTCTTTTCTCTAAAGCAGATTGTGTTTCTTGTAAGGCGAGCTAGCGTTTGTTTCCCAGTCCTAAATGGAGTGGAATCACATGCAGTTTCTGGTCCTACGAGCAAGAGTTGTTTTCTGGTAAGGAAAGTCACTACTGCGCTCCCATTGCCATACACAGTGCAAATAGCACTCGTGTCTGTTCCCAGCATGTACAATGTTTTGAACTGAAGAGGATCTACTGTTCTTGTCAGTTTCCTAAGCAGAGTTGAACTAGATATGGCCCGTGTTTGTAGGAAGCACAGTTCTTTTGTTCTGAGCATGCTCACTGTTCTGGCCCTATAGGAAACACAGTAGAGTAGAAGAGTGCTCTTTTCTCTAAAGCAGAGTGTGTTTCTTGTAAGGGGAGCTAGCGTTTGTTTCCCAGTCCTAAATGGAGTTGAATCACATGCAGTTTCTGGTCCTACGAGCAAGAGTTGTTTTATGGTAAGAATAGTCACTATTGCGCTGCCATTGCCTTACAAAGGACAAATAGCACTGGCGTCTGTTCCCAGCAAGTACAGTGTATTGGACTGAAGAGTATCTACTGTTCTTGTCAGGATCCTAAGCAGAATTGAACTAGATATGGCCGTGTGTGTAGGAAGCACAGTTCTTTTGTTCTGAGCAAGCTCACTGTTCTGGCCCTACAGGAAACACAGTAGAGTAGAAGAGTGCTCTTTTCTCTAAAGCAGAGTGTGTTTCTTGTAAGGCGAGCTAGAGTTTGTTTCCCAGTCCTAAATGGAGTTGAGTCACAGGCAGTTTTTTGTCCTACAAGCAACAGTTGTTTTCTGGTAAGACGAGTCACTATTGTGCTCCAATTGCCATACACTGTACAAATAGCACTCGCGTCTCTTCCCAGCAAGTACAGTGTATTGGACTGAAGAGGAGCTACTGTTCTTGTCAGTTTCCTAAGCAGAGTTGAACTAGATATGGTCCATGTGTGTAGGAAGCACAGTTGTTTTGTTCTGAGCAAGCTCACTGTTTGGACACCATAGGAAACACAGTAGAGTAGAAGAGTGCTCTTTTCTCAAAAGCAGAGTGTGTTTCTTGTAAGGCGAGCTAGCGTTTGTTTCCCAGTCCTAAATGGAGTTGAATCCCAAGCAGTTTCTGGTCCTATGAGCAAGAGTTGTTTTCTGGTAAGAAGAGTCACTATTGCGCTGCCATTGCCATACACAGGACAAAAAGCACTGTTGTCTGTTCCCAGCAGTACAGTGTATTGTATTTAAGAGGATCTACTGTTCTTGTCAGGTTCCTAAGCAGAATTGAACTAGGTATGGCGGTGTGTGTAGGAAGCACGGATTTTTTGTTCTGAGCAAGCTCACTGTTCGGACATCATAGGAAACACAGTAGAGTAGAAGAGTGCTCTTTTCTCTAAAGCAGATTGTGTTTCTTGTAAGGCGAGCTAGCGTTTGTTTCCTAGTCCTAAATCGAGTTCAATCACAGGCAGTTTCCGGTCCTATGAGCAAGAGTTGTTTTTGGTAAGGAAAGTCACTATTGTGCTCCCATTGCCATACACAGTGCAAATAGCACTCGCGTCTGTTCCCAGCAAGTACAGTGTATTGGACTGAATAGGAGCTACTGTTCTTGTCAGTTTCCTAAGCAGAGTTGAACTAGATATGGTCGGTGTGTGTAGGAAGCACAGTTCTTTTGTTCTGAGCAAGCTCACTGTTTGGACCCCATAGGAAACACAGTAGAGTAGAAGAGTGCTCTTTTTTCAAAATCAGAGTGTGTTTCTTGTAAGGAGAGCTAGCGTTTGTTTCACAATCCTAAATGGAGTTGAATCCCATGCAGTTTCTGGTCGTACGAGCAAGAGTTGTTTTCTGGTAAGAAGAGTCAATATTGCACTGCCATTGCCCTACACAGGACAAATATCACTGGAGTCTGTTCCCAGCAAGTACAGTGTATTGGACTGAAGAGGAGCTACTGTTCTTGTCAGGTTCCTAAGCAGAACTGAACTAGATATGGCCGTGTGTGTAGGAAGCACAGTTCTTTTGTTCTGAGCAAGTTCACTGTTGGGACCTCTTAGGAAACACAGTAGAGTAGAAGAGTGCTCTTTTTTCTAAAGCAGAGTGTGATTCTTGTAAGGCGAGCTAGCGTTTGTTTCCCAGTCCTAAATGGAGTTGAATCACATGCAGTTTCTGGTCCTACAAGTAAGAGTTGTTTTCTGGTAAGAAGAGTCACTATTGCGCTGCCATTGCCATACACAGGATAAATAGCACTGTTGTCTTTTCCCAGCAAGTACAGTGTATTGGATGGAAGAGGGTCTACTGTTCTTGTCAGGTTCCTAAGCAGACTTGAACTAGATAGGGCCGTGTGTGTAGGAAGCACAGTTTTTTTGTTCTGAGCAAGCTCACTGTTCGGAACCCATAGGAAGCACAGTAGAGTAGAAGAGTGCTCTTTTCTCAAAAGCAGAGTGTGTTTCTTGTAAGGCGAGCTAGCGTTTGTTTCCCAGTCCTAAATGGAGTTGAGTCACATGCAGTTTTTTGTCCTACGAGCAAGAGTTGTTTTCTGGTAAGACGAGTCACTATTGTGCTCCAATAGCCATACACAGTGCAAATAGCACTCGCGTCTGTTTTCCGCAAATACGGTGTATTGGACTGAAGAGGAGCTACTGTTCTTGTCAGTTTCCTAAGCAGAGTTGAACTAGATATGGCCCGTGTGTGTAGGAAGCACAGTTCTTTTGTTCTGAGCAAGCTCACTATTCGGACCCCATAGGAAACACAGTAGAGTAGAACACTGCTCTTTTCTCAAAAGCAGATTATGTTTCTTGTAAGGCGAGACAGCGTTTGTTTCCCAGTCCTAAATGGAGTGGAATCACATGCAGTTTCTGGTCCTACGAGCAAGAGTTCTTTTCTGGTAAGGAAAGTCACTAATATGCTCCCATTGCCATACACAGTGCAAATAGCACTCGTGTCTGTTCCCAGCAAGTACAATGTATTGAACTGAAGAGGATCTACTGTTCTTGTCAGTTTCCTAAGCAGAGTTGAACTAGATATGGCCAGTGTGTGTAGGAAGGACAGTTCTTTTGTTCTGAGCAAGCTCACTGTTCTGGCCCTTTCAGGAAACACAGTAGAGTAGAAGAGTGCTCTTTTCTCAAAAGCAGAGTGTGTTTCTTGTAAGGCGAGCTAGAGTTTGTTTCCCAGTCCTAAATGGAGTTGAGTCACATTCAGTTTTTTGTCCTATGAGCAAGAGTTGTTTTCTGGTAAGACGAGTCACTATTGTGCTTCAATTGCCGAACACAGTGCAAAAAGCACACGCGTCTCTTCCCTGCAAGTACGGTGTATTAGACTGAAGAGGAGCTACTGTTCTTGTCAGTTTCCTAAGCAGAGTTGAAATAGATAGGGCCCGTGTGTCTAGGAAGCACAGTTCTTTTGTTCTGAGCAAGCTCACTGTTCAGACCCCATAGGAAACACAGTAGAGTAGAAGAGTGCTCTTTTCTCAAAAGCAGAGTGTGTTTCTTGTAAGGCGAGCTAGAGTTTGTTTCCCTGTCCTAAGTGGAGTTGAGTCACATGCAGTTTTTTGTCCTACGAGCAACAGTTGTTTTCTGGTAAGACGAGTCACTATTGTGCTCCAATTGCCATACGCTGTACAAAGAGCACTCGCGTCTCTTCCCAGCAAGTACAGTGTATTGGACTGAAGAGGAGCTACTGTTCTTGTCAGGTTCCTAAGCAGAGTTAAACTAGATATGGTCCATGTGTGTAGGAAGCACAGTTGTTTTGTTCTGAACAAGCTCACTGTTTGGACACCGTAGAAAACACAGTAGAGTAGAAGAGTGCTCTTTTCTCAAAAGCAGAGTGTGTTTCTTGTAAGGCGAGCTAGCGTTTGTTTCCCAGTCCTAAATGGAGTTGAATCCCATGCAGTTTCTGGTCCTATGAGCAAGAGTTGTTTTCTGGTAAGAAGAGTCACTATTGGGCTGCCATTGCCGTACACAGGACAAATAGCACTGTTGTCTGTTCCCAGCAGTACAGTGTATTGGACTTAAGAGGATCTACTGTTCTTGTCAGGTTCCTAAGCAGAATTGAACTAGGTATGGCGGTGTGTGTAGGAAGCACGGTTTTTTTGTTCTGAGCAAGCTCACTGTTCGGACCTCATAGGAAACACAGTAGAGTAGAAGAGTGCTCTTTTCTCTAGAGCAGATTGTGTTTCTTGTAAGGCGAGCTAGCGTTTGTTTCCTAGTCCTAAATCGAGTTCAATCACAGGCAGTTTCCGGTCCTATGAGCAAGAGTTGTTTTTTGGTAAGGAAAGTCACTATTGTGCTCCCATTGCCATACACAGTGCAAATAGCACTCGCGTCTGTTCCCAGCAAGTACAGTGTATTGGACTGAATAGGAGCTACTGTTCTTGTCAGTTTCCTAAGCAGAGTTGAACTAGATATGGTCGGTGTGTGTAGGAAGCACAGTTCTTTTGTTCTGAGCAAGCTCACTGTTTGGACCCCATAGGAAACACAGTAGAGTAGAAGAGTGCTCTTTTTTCAAAAGCAGAGCGTGTTTCTTGTAAGGAGAGCTAGCATTTGTTTCACAATCCTAAATGGAGTTGAATCCCATGCAGTTTCTGGTCCTACGAGCAAGAGTTGTTTTCTGGTAAGAAGAGTCAATATTGCGCTGCCATTGCCCTACACAGGACAAATATCACTGGAGTCTGTTCCCAGCAAATACAGTGTATTGGACTGAAGAGGATCTACTGTTCTTGTCAGGTTCCTAAGCAGAATTGAACTAGATATGGCCGTGTGTGTATGAAGCACAGTTCTTTTGTTCTGAGCAAGCTCACTGTTCTGGCCCTACAGGAAACACAGTAGAGTAGAAGAGTGCTCTTTTCTCTAAAGCAGAGTGTGTTTCTTGTAAGGCGAGCTAGAGTTTGTTTCCCAGTCCTAAATGGAGTTGAGTCACAGGCAGTTTTTTGTCCTACAAGCAACAGTTGTTTTCTGGTAAGACGAGTCACTATTGTGCTCCAATTGCCATACACTGTACAAATAGCACTCGCGTCTCTTCCCAGCAAGTACAGTGTATTGGACTGAAGAGGAGCTACTGTTCTTGTCAGGTTCCTAAGCAGAGTTGAACTAGATATGGTCCAAGTGTGTAGGAAGCACAGTTGTTTTGTTCTGAGCAAGCTCACTGTTTGGACACCATAGGAAACACAGTAGAGTAGAAGAGTGCTCTTTTCTCAAAAGCAGAGTGTGTTTCTTGTAAGGCGAGCTAGCGTTTGTTTCCCAGTCCTAAATGGAGTTTAATCCCATGCAGTTTCTGGTCCTATGAGCAAGAGTTGTTTTCTGGTAAGAAGAGTCACTATTGCGCTGCCATTGCCATACACAGGACAAATAGCACTGTTGTCTGTTCCCAGCAGTACAGTGTATTGGACTTAAGAGGATCTACTGTTCTTGTCAGGTTCCTAAGCAGAATTGAACTAGGTATGGCGGTGTGTGTAGGAAGCACGGATTTTTTGTTCTGAGCAAGCTCACTGTTCGGACATCATAGGAAACACCGTAGAGTAGAAGAGTGCTTTTTTTTCTCTAAAGCAGATTGTGTTTCTTGTAAGGCGAGCTAGCGTTTGTTTCCTAGTCCTAAATCGAGTTCAATCACAGGCAGTTTCCAGTCCTATGAGCAAGAGTTGTTTTTGGTAAGGAAAGTCACTATTGTGCTCCCATTGCCATACACAGTGCAAATAGCACTCGCGTCTGTTCCCAGCAAGTACAGTGTATTGGACTGAATAGGAGCTACTGTTCTTGTCAGTTTCCTAAGCAGAGTTGAACTAGATATGGTCGGTGTGTGTAGGAAGCACAGTTCTTTTGTTCTGAGCAAGCTCACTGTTTGGACCCCATAGGAAACACAGTAGAGTAGAAGAGTGCTCTTTTTTCAAAAGCAGAGTGTGTTTCTTGTAAGGAGAGCTAGCGTTTGTTTCACAATCCTAAATGGAGTTGAATCCCATGCAGTTTCTGGTCGTACGAGCAAGAGTTGTTTTCTGGTAAGAAGAGTCAATATTGCGCTGCCATTGCCCTACACAGGACAAATATCACTGGAGTCTGTTCCCAGCAATTACAGTGTATTGGACTGAAGAGGAGCTACTGTTCTTGTCAGGTTCCTAAGCAGAACTGAACTAGATATGGCCGTGTGTGTAGGAAGCACAGTTCTTTTGTTCTGAGCAAGTTCACTGTTGGGACCTCTTAGGAAACACAGTAGAGTAGAAGAGTGCTCTTTTTTCTAAAGCAGAGTGTGTTTCTTGTAAGGCGAGCTAGCGTTTGTTTCCCAGTCCTAAATGGAGTTGAATCACATGCAGTTTCTGGTCCTACAAGCAAGAGTTGTTTTCTGGTAAGAAGAGTCACTATTGCGCTGCCATTGCCATACACAGGACAAATAGCATTGTTGTCTTTTCCCAGCAAGTATAGTGTATTGGATGGAAGAGGATCTACTGTTCTTGTCAGGTTCCTAAGCAGACTTGAACTAGATAGGGCCGTGTGTGTAGGAAGCACAGTTTTTTTGTTCTGAGCAAGCTCACTGTTCGGAACCCATAGGAAGCACAGTAGAGTAGAAGAGTGCTCTTTTCTCAAAAGCAGAGTGTGTTTCTTGTAAGGCGAGCTAGCGTTTGTTTCCCAGTCCTAAATGGAGTTGAGTCACATGCAGTTTAATGTCCTACGAGCAAGAGTTGTTTTCTGGTAAGACGAGTCACTATTGTGCTCCAATAGCCATACACAGTGCAAATAGCACTCGCGTCTGTTTTCCGCAAATACGGTGTATTCGACTGAAGAGGAGCTACTGTTCTTGTCAGTTTCCTAAGCAGAGTTGAACTAGATATGGCCCGTGTGTGTAGGAAGCACAGTTCTTTTGTTCTGAGCAAGCTCACTATTCGGACCCCATAGGAAACACAGTAGAGTAGAAGACTGCTCTTTTCTCAAAAGCAGATTGTGTTTCTTGTAAGGCGAGACAGCGTTTGTTTCCCAGTCCTAAATGGAGTGGAATCACATGCAGTTTCTGGTCCTACGAGCAAGAGTTGTTTTCTGGTAAGGAAAGTCACTAATGTGCTCCCATTGCCATACACAGTGCAAATAGCACTCGTGTCTGTTCCCAGCAAGTACAATGTATTGAACTGAAGAGGATCTACTGTTCTTGTCAGTTTCCTAAGCAGAGTTGAACTAGATATGGCCAGTGTGTGTAGGAAGGACAGTTCTTTTGTTCTGAGCAAGCTCACTGTTCTGGCCCTACAAGAAACACAGTAGAGTAGAAGAGTGCTCTTTTCTCAAAAGCAGAGTATGTTTCTTGTAAGGCGAGCTAGAGTTTGTTTTCCAGTCCTAAATGGAGTTGAGTCACATGCAGTTTTTTGTCCTATGAGCAAGAGTTGTTTTCTGGTAAGACGAGTCACTATTGTGCCCCAATTGCCATACACAGTGCAAAATGCACTCGCGTCTCTTCCCTGCAAGTACGGTGTATTAGACTGAAGAGGAGCTACTGTTCTTGTCAGTTTCCTAAGCAGAGTTGAAATAGATATGGCGCGTGTTTCTAGGAAGCACAGTTCTTTTGTTCTGAGCAAGCTCACTCTTCGGACCCCATAGGAAACACAGTAGAGTAGAAGAGTGCTCTTTTCTCAAAAGCAGAGTGTGTTTCATGTAAGGCGAGCTAGCATTTGTTTCCCTGTCCTAAATGGAGTTGAATCACATGCAGTTTCTGGTCCTACAAGCAAGAGTTGTTTTCTGGTAAGGAAAGTCACTATTGTGCTCCCATTGCCACACACAGTGCAAATAGCACTCGTGTCTGTTCTCAGCAAGTACAGTATATCGGACTGAAGAGGAGCTACTGTTCTTGTCAGTTTCCTAAGCAGAGTTGAACTAGATATGGTCCATGTGTAGGAAGCACAGTTCTTTTGTTTGGAGCATGCTCACTGTTCTGGCCCTATAGGAAACACAGTAGAGTAGAAGGGTGCTCTTTTCTCTAAAGCAGAGTGTGTTTCTTGTAAGGCGAGCTAGTGTTTGTTTCCCAGTCCTAAATGGAGTTGAATCACATGCAGTTTCTGGTCCTATGAGCAAGAGTTGTTTTATGGTAAGAAGAGTCACTATTGCGCTGGCATTGCCATACACAGGACAAATAGCACTGGCGTCTGTTCCCAGCAATTACAGTGTATTGGACTGAAGAGGATCTACTGTTCTTGTCAGGTTCCTAAGCAGAACTGAACTAGATATGGCCGTGTGTGTAGGAAGCACAGTTCTTTGTTCTGAGCAAGCTCACTGTTCGGACCCCATAGGAAACACAGTAGAGTAGAAGAGTGCTCTTTTCTCAAAAGCAGAGTGTGTTTCTTGTAAGGCGAGCTAGCGTTTGTTTCCCAGTCCTAAATGGAGTTGAGTCACATGCAGTTTTTTGTCCTATGAGCAAGAGTTGTTTTCTGGTAAGACGAGTCACTATTGTGCTCCAATAGCCATACACAGTGCAAATAGCACTCGCGTCTGTTTTCCGCAAATACGGTGTATTCGACTGAAGAGGAGCTACTGTTCTTGTCAGTTTCCTAAGCAGAGTTGAACTAGATATGGCCCGTGTGTGTAGGAAGCACAGTTCTTTTGTTCTGAGCAAGCTCACTATTCGGACCCCATAGGAAACACAGTAGAGTAGAAGACTGCTCTTTTCTCAAAAGCAGATTGTGTTTCTTGTAAGGCGAGACAGCGTTTGTTTCCCAGTCCTAAATGGAGTGGAATCACATGCAGTTTCTGGTCCTACGAGCAAGAGTTGTTTTCTGGTAAGGAAAGTTAATAATGTGCTCCCATTGCCATACACAGTGCAAATAGCACTCGTGTCTGTTCCCAGCAAGTACAATGTATTGAACTGAAGAGGATCTACTGTTCTTGTCAGTTTCCTAAGCAGAGTTGAACTAGATATGGCCAGTGTGTGTAGGAAGGACAGTTCTTTTGTTCTGAGCAAGCTCACTGTTCTGGCCCTTTCAGGAAACACAGTAGAGTAGAAGAGTGCTCTTTTCTCAAAAGCAGAGTGTGTTTCTTGTAAGGCGAGCTAGAGTTTGTTTCCCAGTCCTAAATGGAGTTGATTCACATTCAGTTTTTTGTCCAATGAGCAAGAGTTGTTTTCTGGTAAGACGAGTCACTATTGTGCTTCAATTGCCATACACAGTGCAAAAAGCACACGCGTCTCTTCCCTGCAAGTACGGTGTATTAGACTGAAGAGGAGCTACTGTTCTTGTCAGTTTCCTAAGCAGAGTTGAAATAGATATGGCCCGTGTGTCTAGGAAGCACAGTTCTTTTGTTCTGAGCAAGCTCACTGTTCAGACCCCATTGGAAACACAGTAGAGTAGAAGAGTGCTCTTTTCTCAAAAGCAGAGTGTGTTTCTTGTAAGGCGAGCTAGAGTTTGTTTCCCTGTCCTAAATGGAGTTGAGTCACATGCAGTTTTTTGTCCTACGAGCAACAGTTGTTTTCTGGTAAGACGAGTCACTATTGTGCTCCAATTGCCATACACTGTACAAAGAGCACTCGCGTCTCTTCCCAGCAAGTACAGTGTATTGGACTGAAGAGGAGCTACTGTTCTTGTCAGGTTCCTAAGCAGAGTTAAACTAGATATGGTCCATGTGTGTAGGAAGCACAGTTGTTTTGTTCTGAACAAGCTCACTGTTTGGACACCGTAGGAAACACAGTAGAGTAGAAGAGTGCTCTTTTCTCAAAAGCAGAGTGTGTTTCTTGTAAGGCGAGCTAGCGTTTGTTTCCCAGTCCTAAATGGAGTTGAATCCCATGCAGTTTCTGGTCCTATGAGCAAGAGTTGTTTTCTGGTAAGAAGAGTCACTATTGGGCTGCCATTGCCGTACACAGGACAAATAGCACTGTTGTCTGTTCCCAGCAGTACAGTGTATTGGACTTAAGAGGATCTACTGTTCTTGTCAGGTTCCTAAGCAGAATTGAACTAGGTATGGCGGTGTGTGTAGGAAGCACGGTTTTTTTGTTCTGAGCAAGCTCACCGTTCGGACCTCATAGGAAACACAGTAGAGTAGAAGAGTGCTCTTTTCTCTAGAGCAGATTGTGTTTCTTGTAAGGCGAGCTAGCGTTTGTTTCCTAGTCCTAAATGGAGTTCAATCACAGGCAGTTTCCGGTCCTATGAGCAAGAGTTGTTTTTTGGTAAGGAAAGTCACTATTGTGCTCCCCTTGCCATACACAGTGCAAATAGCACTGGCGTCTGTTCCCAGCAAGTACAGTGTATTGGACTGAATAGGAGCTACTGTTCTTGTCAGTTTCCTAAGCAGAGTTGAACTAGATATGGTCGGTGTGTGTAGGAAGCACAGTTCTTTTGTTCTGAGCAAGCTCACTGTTTGGACCCCATAGGAAACACAGTAGAGTAGAAGAGTGCTCTTTTTTCAAAAGCAGAGCGTGTTTCTTGTAAGGAGAGCTAGCATTTGTTTCACAATCCTAAATGGAGTTGAATCCCATGCAGTTTCTGGTCGTACGAGCAAGAGTTGTTTTCTGGTAAGAAGAGTCAATATTGCGCTGCCATTGCCCTACACAGGACAAATATCACTGGAGTCTGTTCCCAGCAAATACAGTGTATTGGACTGAAGAGGAGCTACTGTTCTTGTCAGTTTCCTAAGCAGAATTGAACTAGATATGGCCGTGTGTGTAGGAAGCACAGTTCTTTTGTTCTGAGCAAGTTCACTGTTCGGACATCTTAGGAAACACAGTAGAGTAGAAGAGTGCTCTTTTCTCTAAAGCAGAGTGTGTTTCTTGTAAGGCGAGCTAGCGTTTGTTTCCCAGTCCTAAATGGAGTTGAATCACATGCAGTTTCTGGTCCTACAAGCAAGAGTTGTTTTTTGGTAAGAAGAGTCACTATTGCGCTGCCATTGCCATACAAAGGACAAATAGCACTGGCGTCTGTTCCCAGCAAGTACAGTGTATTGGATGGAAGAGGATCTACTGTTCTTGTCAGGTTCCTTAGCAGAATTGAACTAGATATGGCCGTGTGTGTAGGAAGCACAGTTCTTTTGTTCTGAGCAAGCTCACTGTTCTGGCCCTACAAGAAACACAGTAGAGTAGAAGAGTGCTCTTTTCTCAAAAGCAGAGTATGTTTCTTGTAAGGCGAGCTAGAGTTTGTTTTCCAGTCCTAAATGGAGTTGAGTCACATGCAGTTTTTTGTCCTATGAGCAAGAGTTGTTTTCTGGTAAGACGAGTCACTATTGTGCCCCAATTGCCATACACAGTGCAAAATGCACTCGCGTCTCTTCCCCGCAAGTACGGTGTATTAGACTGAAGAGGAGCTACTGTTCTTGTCAGTTTCCTAAGCAGAGTTGAAATAGATATGGCGCGTGTTTCTTGGAAGCACAGTTCTTTTGTTCTGAGCAAGCTCACTCTTCGGACCCCATAGGAAACACAGTAGAGTAGAAGAGTGCTCTTTTCTCAAAAGCAGAGTGTGTTTCATGTAAGGCGAGCTAGCATTTGTTTCCCTGTCCTAAATGGAGTTGAATCACATGCAGTTTCTGGTCCTACAAGCAAGAGTTGTTTTCTGGTAAGGAAAGTCACTATTGTGCTCCCATTGCCACACACAGTGCAAATAGCACTCGTGTCTGTTCTCAGCAAGTACAGTATATCGGACTGAAGAGGAGCTACTGTTCTTGTCAGTTTCCTAAGCAGAGTTGAACTAGATATGGTCCGTGTGTAGGAAGCACAGTTCTTTTGTTTGGAGCATGCTCACTGTTCTGGCCCTATAGGAAACACAGTAGAGTAGAAGGGTGCTCTTTTCTCTAAAGCAGAGTGTGTTTCTTGTAAGGCGAGCTAGTGTTTGTTTCCCAGACCTAAATGGAGTTGAATCACATGCAGTTTCTGGTCCTATGAGCAAGAGTTGTTTTATGGTAAGAAGAGTCACTATTTGGCTGGCATTGCCATACACAGGACAAATAGCACTGGCGTCTGTTCCCAGCAATTACAGTGTATTGGACTGAAGAGGATCTACTGTTCTTGTCAGGTTCCTAAGCAGAACTGAACTAGATATGGCCGTGTGTGTAGGAAGCACAGTTCTTTGTTCTGAGCAAGCTCACTGTTCGGACCCCATAGGAAACACAGTAGAGTAGAAGAGTGCTCTTTTCTCAAAAGCAGAGTGTGTTTCTTGTAAGTCAAGCTAGCATTTGTTTCCCAGTCCTAAATGGAGTTGAGTCACATGCAGTTTTTTGTCCTACGAGCAAGAGTTGTTTTCTGGTAAGGCTAGTCACTATTGTGCTCCAAATGCCATACACAGTGCAAATAGCACTCGCGTCTCTTCCCCGCAAGTACAGTGTATTGGACTGAAGAGGAGCTACTGTTCTTGTCAGTTTCCTAAGCAGAGTTGAACTAGATATGGCCCGTGTGTGTAGGAAGCACAGTTCTTTTGTTCTGAGCAAGCTCCCTGTTCGGACACCATAGGAAACACAGTATAGTAGAAGAGTGCTCTTTTCTCAAAAACAGAGTGTGTTTCATGTAAGGCGAGCTAGCATTTGTTTCCCAGACCTAAATGAAGTTGAATCACATGCAGTTTCTGGTACTACGAGCAAGAGTTGTTTTCTGGTAAAGAAAGTCACTATTGCGCTTCCATTGCCTTACACAGTGCAAATAGCACTCGCGTCTGTTCCCAGCAAGTACAGAGTATCGGACTGAAGAGGAGCTACTGTTCTTGTCAGTTTCCTAAGCAGAGTTGAACTAGATATGGCCCGTGTGTGTAGGAAGCACAGTTCTTATGTTCTGAGCAAGCTCACTGTTCTGGCCATTTAGGAAACACAGTAGAGTAGAAGAGTGCTCTTTTCTCAAAAGCAGAGTGTGTTTTGGTAAGGTGAGCTAGCGTTTGTTTTCCAGTCCTAAATGGAGTTGAGTCACATGCAGTTTTTTGTCCTACGAGCAAGAGTTGTTTTCTGGTAAGGCGAGTCACTATTGTGCTCCAATTGTCATACACAGTGCAAATAGCACTCGCGTCTCTTCCCCGCAAGTACAATGTATTGGACTGAAGAGGAACTACTGTTCTTGTCAGTTTCCTAAGCAGAGTTGAACTAGATATGGCCCGTGTGTGTAGGAAGCACAGTTCTTTTGTTCTGAGCAAGCTCACTGTTTGGACCCCATAGGAAACACGATAGAGTAGAAGAGTGCTCTTTTCTCTAAAGCAGATTGTGTTTCTTGTAAGGCGAGCTAGCGTTTGTTTCCCAGTCCTAAATGGAGTGGAATCACATGCAGTTTCTGGTCCTACAAGCAAGAGTTGTTTTCTGGTAAGGAAAGTCACTAATGCGCTCCCATTGCCATACACAGTGCAAATAGCACTCGTGTCTGTTCCCAGCAAGTACAATGTATTGAACTGAAGAGGATCTACTGTTCTTGTCAGTTTCCTAAGCAGAGTTGAACTAGATATGGCCCGTGTTTGTAGGAAGCACAGTTCTTTTGTTTGGAGCATGCTCACTGTTCTGGCCCTATAGGAAACACAGTAGAGTAGAAGAGTGCTCTTTTCTCTAAAGCAGAGTGTGTTTCTTGTAAGGGGAGCTAGCGTTTGTTTCCCAGTCCTAAATGGAGTTGAATCACATGCAGTTTCTGGTCCTACGAACAAGAGTTGTTTTATGGTAAGAATAGTCACTATTGCGCTGCCATTGCCATACAAAGGACAAATAGCACTGGCGTCTGTTCCCAGCAAGTACAGTGTATTGGACTGAAGAGTATCTACTGTTCTTGTCAGGATTCTAAGCAGAATTGAACTAGATATGGCCGTGTGTGTATGAAGCACAGTTCTTTTGTTCTGAGCAAGCTCACTGTTCTGGCCCTACAGGAAACACAGTAGAGTAGAAGAGTGCTCTTTTCTCTAAAGCAGAGTGTGTTTCTTGTAAGGCGAGCTAGAGTTTGTTTCCCAGTCCTAAATGGAGTTGAGTCACAGGCAGTTTTTTGTCCTACAAGCAACAGTTGTTTTCTGGTAAGACGAGTCACTATTGTGCTCCAATTGCCATACACTGTACAAATAGCACTCGCGTCTCTTCCCAGCAAGTACAGTGTATTGGACTGAAGAGGAGCTACTGTTCTTGTCAGGTTCCTAAGCAGAGTTGCACTAGATATGGTCCATGTGTGTAGGAAGCACAGTTGTTTTGTTCTGAGCAAGCTCACTGTTTGGACACCATAGGAAACACAGTAGAGTAGAAGAGTGCTCTTTTCTCAAAAGCAGAGTGTGTTTCTTGTAAGGCGAGCTAGCGTTTGTTTCCCAGTCCTAAATGGAGTTGAATCCCATGCAGTTTCTGGTCCTATGAGCAAGAGTTTTTTTCTCGTAAGAATAGTCACTATTGCGCTGCCATTGCCATACACAGGACAAATAGCACTGTTGTCTGTTCCCAGCAGTACAGTGTATTGGACTTAAGAGGATCTACTGTTCTTGTCAGGTTCCTAAGCAGAATTGAACTAGGTATGGCGGTGTGTGTAGGAAGCACGGATTTTTTGTTCTGAGCAAGCTCACTGTTCGGACCTCATAGGAAACACAGTAGAGTAGAAGAGTGCTCTTTTCTCTAAAGCAGATTGTGTTTCTTCTAAGGCGAGCTAGCGTTTGTTTCCTAGTCCTAAATGGAGTTCAATCACAGGCAGTTTCCGGTCCTATGGGCAAGAGTTGTTTTTTGGTAAGGAAAGTCACTATTGTGCTCCCATTGCCATACACAGTGCAAATAGCACTGGCGTCTGTTCCCAGAAAGTACAGTGTATTGGACTGAATAGGAGCTACTGTTCTTGTCAGTTTCCTAAGCAGAGTTGAACTAGATATGGTCGGTGTGTGTAGGAAGCACAGTTCTTTTGTTCTGAGCAAGCTCACTGTTTGGACCCCATAGGAAACACAGTAGAGTAGAAGAGTGCTCTTTTTTCAAAAGCAGAGCGTGTTTCTTGTAAGGAGAGCTAGCATTTGTTTCACAATCCTAAATGGAGTTGAATCCCATGCAGTTTCTGGTCGTACGAGCAAGAGTTGTTTTCTGGTAAGAAGAGTCAATATTGCGCTGCCATTGCCCTACACAGGACAAATATCACTGGAGTCTGTTCCCAGCAAATACAGTGTATTGGACTGAAGAGGAGCTACTGTTCTTGTCAGTTTCCTAAGCAGAATTGAACTAGATATGGCCGTGTGTGTAGGAAGCACAGTTCTTTTGTTCTGAGCAAGTTCACTGTTCGGACCTCTTAGGAAACACAGTAGAGTAGAAGAGTGCTCTTTTCTCTAAAGCAGAGTGTGTTTCTTGTAAGGCGAGCTAGCTTTTGTTTCCCAGTCCTAAATGGAGTTGAATCACATGCAGTTTCTGGTCCTACAAGCAAGAGTTGTTTTTTGGTAAGAAGAGTCACTATTGCGCTGCCATTGCCATACAAAGGACAAATAGCACTGGCGTCTGTTCCCAGCAAGTACAGTGTATTGGACGAAAGAGGATCTACTGTTCTTGTCAGGTTCCTTAGCAGAATTGAACTAGATATGGCCGTGTGTGTAGGAAGCACAGTTCTTTTGTTCTGAGCAAGCTCACTATTCTGGCCCTACAGGAAACACAGTAGAGTAGAAGAGTGCTCTTTTCTCTAAAGCAGAGTGTGTTTCTTGTAAGGCGAGCTAGAGTTTGTTTCCCAGTCCTAAATGGAGTTGAGTCACAGGCAGTTTTTTGTCCTACAAGCAACAGTTGTTTTCTGGTAAGACGAGTCACTATTGTGCTCCCATTGCCATACACAGTGCAAATAGCACTGGCGTCTGTTCCCAGCAAGTACAGTGTATTGGACTGAATAGGAGCTACTGTTCTTGTCAGTTTCCTAAGCAGAGTTGAACTAGATATGGTCGGTGTGTGTAGGAAGCACAGTTCTTTTGTTCTGAGCAAGCTCACTGTTTGGACCCCATAGGAAACACAGTAGAGTAGAAGAGTGCTCTTTTTTCAAAAGCAGAGTGTGTTTCTTGTAAGGAGAGCTAGCGTTTGTTTCACAATCCTAAATGGAGTTGAATCCCATGCAGTTTCGGTCGTACGAGCAAGAGTTGTTTTCTGGTAAGAAGAGTCAATATTGCGCTGCCATTGTCCTACACAGGACAAATATCACTGGAGTCTGTTCCCAGCAAGTACAGTGTATTGGACTGAAGAGGAGCTACTGTTCTTGTCAGGTTCCTAAGCAGAACTGAACTAGATATGGCCGTGTGTGTAGGAAGCACAGTTCTTTTGTTCTGAGCAAGTTCACTGTTGGGACCTTTTAGGAAACACAGTAGAGTAGAAGAGTGCTCCTTTTTCTAAAGCAGAGTGTGTTTCTTGTAAGGCGAGCTAGCGTTTGTTTCCCAGTCCTAAATGGAGTTGAATCACATGCAGTTTCTGGTCCTACAAGCAAGTTGTTTTCTGGTAAGAAGAGTCACTATTGCGCTGCCATTGCCATACACAGGACAAATAGCACTGTTGTCTTTTCCCAGCAAGTACAGTGTATTGGATGGAAGAGGATCTACTGTTCTTGTCAGGTTCCTAAGCAGACTTGAACTAGATAGGGCCGTGTGTGTAGGAAGCACAGTTTTTTTGTTCTGAGCAAGCTCACTGTTCGGAACCCATAGGAAGCACAGTAGAGTAGAAGAGTGCTCTTTTCTCAAAAGCAGAGTGTGTTTCTTGTAAGGCGAGCTAGCGTTTGTTTCCCAGTCCTAAATGGAGTTGAGTCACATGCAGTTTTTTGTCCTACGAGCAAGAGTTGTTTTCTGGTAAGACGAGTCACTATTGTGCTCCAATAGCCATACACAGTGCAAATAGCACTCGCGTCTGTTTTCCGCAAGTACGGTGTATTGGACTGAAGAGGAGCTACTGTTCTTGTCAGTTTCCTAAGCAGAGTTGAACTAGATATGGCCCGTGTGTGTAGGAAGCACAGTTCTTTTGTTCTGAGCAAGCTCACTATTCGGACCCCATAGGAAACACAGTAGAGTAGAAGACTGCTCTTTTCTCAAAAGCAGATTGTGTTTCTTGTAAGGAGAGACAGCGTTTGTTTCCCAGTCCTAAATGGAGTGGAATCACATGCAGTTTCTGGTCCTACGAGCAAGAGTTGTTTTCTGGTAAGGTAAGTCACTAATGTGCTCCCATTGCCATACACAGTGCAAATAGCACTCGTGTCTGTTCCCAGCAAGTACAATGTATTGAACTGAAGAGGAACTACTGTTCTTGTCAGTTTCCTAAGCAGAGTTGAACTAGATATGGCCCGTGTTTGTAGGAAGCACAGTTCTTTTGTTCTGAGCAAGCTCACTGTTCTGGCCCTACAGGAAACACAGTAGAGTAGAAGAGTGCTCTTTTCTCAAAAGCAGAGTGTGTTTCTTGTAAGGCGAGCTAGAGTTTGTTTCCCAGTCCTAAATGGAGTTGAGTCACATTCAGTTTTTTGTCCTATGAGCAAGAGTTGTTTTCTGGTAAGACGAGTCACTATTGTGCTTCAATTGCCATACACAGTGCAAAAAGCACTCGCGTCTCTTCCCTGCAAGTACGGTGTATTAGACTGAAGAGGAGCTACTGTTCTTGTCAGTTTCCTAAGCAGAGTTGAAATAGATATGGCCCGTGTGTCTAGGAAGCACAGTTCTTTTGTTCTGAGCAAGCTCACTGTTCAGACCCCATAGGAAACACAGTAGAGTAGAAGAGTGCTCTTTTCTCAAAAGCAGAGTGTGTTTCTTGTAAGGCGAGCTAGAGTTTGTTTCCCAGTCCTAAATGGAGTTGAGTCACATGCAGTTTTTTGTCCTACGAGCAACAGTTGTTTTCTGGTAAGACGAGTCACTATTGTGCTCCAATTGCCATACACTGTACAAAGAGCACTCGCGTCTCTTCCCAGCAAGTACAGTGTATTAGACTGAAGAGGATCTACTGTTCTTGTCAGGATCCTAAGCAGAGTTAAACTAGATATGGTCCATGTGTGTAGGAAGCACAGTTGTTTTGTTCTGAACAAGCTCACTGTTTGGACACCATAGGAAACACAGTAGAGTAGAAGAGTGCTCTTTTCTCAAAAGCAG
Source organism: Peromyscus eremicus (assembly GCF_949786415.1). Classification (NCBI taxonomy): domain Eukaryota; kingdom Metazoa; phylum Chordata; class Mammalia; order Rodentia; family Cricetidae; genus Peromyscus; species Peromyscus eremicus. The sequence goes on from NW_026735683.1 coordinate 107,011, forward strand.
AGTGTGTTTCTTGTAAGGCGAGCTAGCGTTTGTTTCCCAGTCCTAAATGGAGTTGAATCCCATGCAGTTTCTGGTCCTATGAGCAAGAGTTGTTTTCTGGTAAGAAGAGTCACTATTGCGCTGCCATTGCCGTACACAGGACAAATAGCACTGTTGTCTGTTCCCAGCAGTACAGTGTATTGGACTTAAGAGGATCTACTGTTCTTGTCAGGTTCCTAAGCAGAATTGAACTAGGTATGGCGGTGTGTGTAGGAAGCACGGTTTTTTTGTTCT